>NW_027170398.1:0-7500 GCF_036898095.1 Palaemon carinicauda
ATTAGAGAGAGAGAGAGAGAGAGAGAGAGAGGTGATAAAAATGTCGGATTAGAGAGAGAGAGAGAGAGAGAGAGAGAGAGAGAGAGGTGATAAAAATGTCGGATTAGAGAGAGAGAGAGAGAGAGGAGAGAGAGAGAGAGAGAGGGGGTGATAAAAATATGTCGGATTAGAGAGAGAGAGAGAGAGAGTGAGAGAGAGAGAGAGAGAGAGTGAGAGAGAGAGAGAGAGAGAGAGAGAGAGAGTGAGTGTGAGATCACACCCACAGAGGAAGGATAACTTTGATTACGTTTCCCGTTTTTGTTTCATATGGGGAATATAATTTTTTGTTACGTACGAATTTATTTTTTTTTAGCCTTTTTACAATCATAATACAATGTTATTTGGGATATTTTTTCGAGTCATTTCGTGGTGTCTGGTGTACATTGAGATTTACTTGATATCTAAAAACTATCTGGTGCAATTTGTCGGCTCATTTATTTTTACGAGACAAATTGACGAAACGGCTTTTTTTTTCCCTTCGTTCTTTTCTTTATTAGACCATTAAAACTATTTAGAATTAATAGTTGGTTTATTTATTGATTTATTTGCTTTAGAATACCGACGTTACAACAACAAAAATCTTGATAACTATTGGGCTTCTTTGACCCTTCCTTACCTTGTTTTGTTTGGGTTCCCCCAGGTCCCTGAGTGTTAAGCACCTCGTATATTCACCCGAGAGTTGTTAATGCATCTTCCGGTGTAATTTGCATCTTCCAGTCTTGGATGGTCTGGGATGCATCTTAGGTATTTATCGAGCTGATTTTTAAACGCATCTACGCTCACCTCCTGATATGTTTCTTAGATGAGCTGGGCAGCACATTAAATAGTCGCTGCATTATCGATGCTGGTGCGTAGTGGATTAATGTCCTGTGCGCCTTCCTTAGGTTTCCTGGTATATTTTTTGGCACTATTAATCTACCTCGGCTTGCTCTTTCTGATATTTTAAGCTCCATGATGTTTTCAGTAATTCCTTCTATTTGCTTCCATGCTTGTATTATCATGTAGCGTTCTCTTCTCCTTTCTAGACTGTATAGTTTGAGTGGAGAGAGAGAGAGAGAGAGAGAGAGAGAGAGAGAGAGAGAGAGAGAGTGGACTGGCCAATGTCTGCCCTTTTGTTGACGCCTTCCTCCATCTACATCAGTTATAAGGGGAAAAAATTCCCCGCCGTTTCAGAAGTAGTCATCAAAGAATCTCTCTCCTTGACATCTAATTCCGCCTGGGAACCTCACCTTGGGGGGAGGCAGCGAGTGTGCCGGAGGTGGGATGAAAGGAAGCAGGAACTCTCTCTCTCTCTCTCTCTCTCTCTCTCTCTCTCTCTCTCTCTCTGTGGTAATTTCTATTCATCCAAAATAGCAGATACATGGGACCAGACTTCCAGCGGATGTAGTGAACAAGATCATGGAAACTCTTAAGCGCTTAAATTAGCTTAACCCAAAAGCAGATTGAGTGTCCACGGATGGACTAGAATTCTTTGAGAAATCCAAAATCTCTCTCTCTCTCTCTCTTCTCTCTCCTCTCTCTCTCTCTCTCCTCAAGTCGCGGATGGGTAGAGCGATTGGGGTGGGTGGTGGAACATCCTGATGGCACGGAAGGAGGGGGGGAAGGAAAATGGGGGAGGAGGGGTGGAATGGAGGGTATACTATACGGGGAAAAAAAAACGAGGAAAGGGGGAGTAGGAATTGTTGGAGGGGAGTTTTCTACCAGCCAAAGAAAGGTGCAACAATGAAAGAAAAAAAAAAACCTTTAGGGAATGATTATTTTTAATGTGAACCTAGAATCATTGACCCTTATACCTGAAAAATGCTTAAATCGTTATTTTTAAAGTAAGTAGAATTACATTTAGCAAACAGAATCGAATAGATAAGGAATAAATGGCCTCTTCAAATTACCCCTACTGCTTGTCCAGACATTAAAATTCTGGATGCTAAGTTTACACTCGTGTTTGAGAACCGCCTTTCCACATGCAGCCCGGAACCAATCTTTTAATGGCGAGAATTGAATACAAGATACTCTTACTAACGTTTAAGATACTGAACCAAAATATCTAAAAGAATGCCTGAACAAACTAGAACTAGAAACAAATGTTAACATAAGACACACGAGTGACAAACATAGGCTATCTGAACCAAGAACAAATAGTAAATTTGGTGAAAGGGCTTTTAGCTACTGTGCGCCTAGACATTATAATAAACTGCCAACTGAAATGAAGGACCTAAAGGGAGTAATTGAATTTAAGAAGAAACTAAAGACATTACTTTTCACAAGATCATATGATTTGGAAGATGCTACAATCAAAGAATTGTATAAGTTATAATGAAAATGTCTCGTTAGATGATCAATATGGACCCGCCCGAGAAGTAGTTCACTCGACTTCAGTGGAGGGTTGGATTTAAACCCCCCAAAAAAACAAGTAACAAGTAGTGGGAAACATTTGACACGGTTTGTTTGAGATTGCTGATGGTGGGAGACTTTAGTCTGATTGCTCACAGCAAACCAACCTAGTATGACTGACTAGTACAGCTTTGCTGATCATGATGATATTCAAACCCCTTTCACTAGGTTAAGGTATCCCCACTCTGAAAGGGATATATATATATATATATATATATATGAGAGAGAGATTTGTGAAGTATGCCATAGTGACAGCTTCTATGAATGCTTATTCGTTTGTGTATATACTAATAAAGTAGTATAAGGAGAAGTATAAAGTACAACACAAAAGTCCTCTGGGCTGGTGCCTCAGGAGTAAATTTTACTATGATCATTTCCGTGGTCGGCTTCCAAGGCATTTCTGAGGATAGAGATTGAAAGGGATTCTGATGAAGATAATGAATTTAATACTTGGTATTGGAATGGATTGTTAAAACCTTTCTTTGCTAGTTGATTTGGTAATGAACCCATAACACAACCTTTTAATCAAAGTGAATGATTAGATTCCCTTTTTTTATTGTATCAATAAACCGCTCCGGAATAGCATGGCTTCGGAGTAAAACCATTCTCTGATGCGTTATGCTTTTAACTGATATTTAGGGGGTAAAGACCATTTTAGAAATCATGCATTGTTAGGGTTGTAAATGGGTTTTTTTTTCTTAGTAGATTATATATGGAAGCCTCCAGCTGTAGGGTCAGCCGATGTGATTAATCCTGGCAATATTTTTCTTGCACAATGGAAAGTTAAAACTGTCCAGCTGTATCAAACCTGTGTCATTTTACCATTTAAGAAGGTATCCACATTATCTCACCATTCGTGCAATGGTCTAGCTCAAATTTGGGCATGATGCCCTTATCTGTCTCTTCAGAATAATCCTTCAGGGACTGAACTGCGTGTTCGTAATCGTTGAGCGTGTAAGAACATACAGTTAGCTCGGCACAACGTATCCAAGAAGCAGCATCATGTCTGGACGTGGAAAGGGAGGCAAAGTCAAGGGTCCTCGCCAGCTAGAGCAAAAACAAGAGTTGATGAATTGGCTTATTATGTTGATCTGCGGAAGTAAATATAGTGCAACGATTGGCGGCAGGTTGTTATGTCGTAAATTCCGCTGTAATAAATAGTCATAACTAATAATTGGCATAAATAGTTGGTAGCTGAAATATTCTTCATCTCGGGGCGACTGTTCTTGTTGTTGATCGTCGCTTTGATGCAACTGTAATAACAGACTTCTTGTTGTTGAGTAGTGCCATAGCCTCTGTACCATGGTCTTCCACTGTCTTGGGTTAGAGTTCTCCTTGCTTGAGGGTACACTCGGGCACACTTCTATCTAGTTTCTCCTCCTCTTGTTTTGTTAAAGTTTTTATAGTTTATATAGGAAATATTTATTTTGATGTTACTATACTTAAAATATTTTATTTTTCTTTGTTTCCTTTCCTCACTGGGATATTTTCCCTGTTGGAGCCCTTGAGCTTATAGCATCCTACTTTTCCAACTAGGGTTGTGGCTTAGCATTTAATAATAATAATAATAATAATAATAATAATAATAATAATAATAATAATAGTAAATGAATGTTTCCATCGGCCATTATTTTAATGCAACAGATGATGGAAAACATTCTTGCTATGCATTTCTCTCTTTGGTGTCGCCTAACTTTCGTTCTCATGAACATGTTCCATTGGATTGAAAGATCCTTTAAACCAGGAAGATAAAAAAAAAGGATTTTTATACCAACGGTGATTATATTTTGCTCCTTTTTATTATTATTATTATTATTACTATCCAAGCTACAACCCTAATTGGAAAAGCAAGATGATATAAGCCCAGGGGCTCCAAGAGGGAAAAATAGCCCAGTGAGGAAAGAGAATAAGGAAATAAATAAATGAAGAGAACAAATTAACAATAAATCATTCGAAAAAAGTAACAACGTCAAAAATAGATATGTCATATATAAACTATAAAAAGACTCATGTCTGTCTGGTCAACATAAAAGCATTTGCTCCAACTTTGAACTTTTGAAGTTCTACTGATTCAACTACCCGATTAGGAAGAGCATTCTACAACTTGGTCACAGCTGGAATAAAACTTCTAGAGTACTGCGTAGTACTGAGCCTCATGATGGAGAAGGCCTGGCTATTAGAATTAAAATTTATAGAATTTTGAAGATTAATGAATTATAAACACAATCTCTACCTTTTTTTACGAAAGATACTCCAAACAACCAGAAATTGGAATCCATTTCATGTCTTCATTTTTTTTTGTCTACGTAGTTCTTTCCTCAAGATATTTTTAATGATTAATCTGTGATAAAAGAGAATGTATTATACTTAAATAAATACGCCCTATAAATCTACACTGAGCTGGTTCAGTGTTTCGTACATTTAAAGTAATAAAAGCAGAGCCTTATTGGCCACTACATCACCCAAAGTAAGAATATTTTTTAATGATAGTTTAGTAGTCAGTTTACAACGTTCTCTCTCTCTCTCTCTCTCTCTCTCTCTCTCTCTCTCTCTTTCAATTGACACAGTTCGTAATTCATATTTTTGCAATCATCCCCCTGTGTCGTTTTATGTAGAATGTATTACCTCGATTTTATCATTTGTCCTTTTTTCGCTTATGGAAAGAAATGACGAATATTTGCCGCAAGCTTTTTAAACCAAGGAATTTTGTATTACCTGGTGTGAAAATATTTAACATCATGTGGAGATTATGTGTTATTCGTGAACGTAACGTATACCAAAATTCTATACATTTCTAAACTTTAAATTTGTAAGTTGTCATATATTTGAAATATTGCTTTATGATAAAAATTGTGATGTTCTTGAGCGAAATATTTCTCATTTATCAATTCTCGAATACGAATTGGATTTTATTATCAACAGATTGAATAATTCCATTGCTTCAGTTTATGACATCCTATAGTATCCATGATCAGCATTTTCTGCTAATATCTTCAATTCCAAATGTTACAAATCTTAAGCTTTACAAATTCTTGAATTCACGATATATCATCATTTAGGGTTGTTCAACTTGAGTGTAGTTTATACTTAGTGAGTTACATACTTGCAAGGCTTCGTATTTCTTTTGTGGCAATTGAAAAGCTGTTTACAGGTAAGTACCCAGGAAGGGTGAAGGCCAAAGGGGGCGGGGCCTCTATCCTTCCCCAGTGGGGGACGAAGCATGCATGGGGTTTTCGAGACAAACTGGCTTGGAGTCATTTCGATTTGTTTATTTCGCCTGCTCGGATTGTTAGGTTTTGGGGATTTTGATGTAACGGACCTTTCTTGAGATTGTTTTTATGTTGTGTGTGAAATCTATAATTGTTTTATATATGAATATTATATATATATGTATATATATAGGCCTATATGTATATATATATAAGATATATATGTATATATAGGCCTATGTTTATATATATATATATATATATATATATATATATATATATAATATAAGATATATATATATATATATATATATATTATATAATATATATATATAATATATATATATATATATATATAAATATATGGTAAGATTTAAATATATATATATATATATATATATATATATATATATTATATATATATATTATAATATATATATATATATATATATATATATATATATATATATATATATATATATATATATATATATATATTATATATATATATATTGTGTCAAAAATATCCCATCAATATAGAATTCACTCTGTGTATAATTTAGAGTTAAGAGGGAATTAATTACAGGTGCACCTCCTCTATTGAGAATTGAAACTGATACCTTCATTCAGTTGATATATGATTGAAAGTAGACTAACATCCCATTCATGAAAGTAGATGCCTGAACGGATACGCTAACTGTGGTCTACGTAACAACACACAAATGCTAAATCCTTGTCGTGGTGGGTGTTGTCACCATTAGCCGTAATTTGTGGCTTATTGTCAGAAATACTGGTACCATGGGTAAACTTCTTCAATTGCACAAAAAATTGGCTTGTTGAGAAAGTCTTTTTAAGATTTTCGGTGATCAATCTATTCTGAAGAAGTGTTTTAATTCTTTCATTCCACCTTGTTTTGAGTATTGTTCTCCTGTCTGGTGTTCAACTGCTGATTCTCATCTTAATTTGTTGGACAGAAACTTTAATTCCAACTTCAACTCTGCATGATTATAATTTGTTGGACAGAAACTTACGGTCTATTAAATTTCTTATTCCTGATCTAGATATTAATCTCTGTCACCGTCGTTCAATTAGTTCATTATGCATGTTGCATAAGATTTTTCACAACTCTGACCATCCTTTACATTCAGATCTCCCTGGACAATTCTGTCCTGTTCGTAATACTAGGCAGGCAGTTAATTTCAATAACCAGTCCTTCTCCAGTATGAGGCTCAATACTACACAGTATTCTAGAAGTTTTATTGCAGCTGTGACCAAGTTGTGGAATGATCTTCCTAATCGGGTAGTTGAATCAGTAGAACTTCAAAAGTTCAAAGTTGGAGCAAATGTTTTTATGTTGACCAGGCTAACATGAGTCTTTTTTTTAGTTTATATATGACTACTGTTTTTAGAATGATATATTGTTAACTTATTCTCATCGTTTATCTATCTCCTTATTTCCTTTCCTCACTGGGCTATTTTTCCCTAGACTTCCGTCCTTACCCAAGCGCACACATCTGCACATACACAATTACTTTTCATATATACCTATAAGCAAAGAATCAACTGTTAGTTGCATATAAGAACAGCCTTGCACGCACGCACATTTACTGTAACAAGTTGCTCCTTGCAACGGACCGTAGGTGCTAGATGCAAGTTTCAATGTCCTCCTTCGAAGGTGATGAGAACATTAATAGTCCCCCCCCCCCCCCAAGACCCACCCCAGCCCCTACGTCCCACCCTGTCTCCAACCTTATCCAGCCATATCCAGCCATCCCTCCCATCCCCGTCTGCCAACCTGGTCCTTCCCGTATCCTACCCTGTCCCTTTCCCTATCCTACACCGTATTCTACACTGTCCCTCT
>NW_027170398.1:10000-27686 GCF_036898095.1 Palaemon carinicauda
TAAATATTGTAAATAGACACAATGGAGGGAATGTAAACTGTAATTTTTGTGAAAATGAGGAGGAAGATTTGATACATTTTTTGTAGTTTTGCCAGGAATATAGAAAAGAAAGGAATGAAAATTATTGATCTACAACAACCATACGACGAAGACCCAAAGAAAATAGTAATTTTTATTTAGTGAAACAAATAAAAAAAAAAAGAAGTATTAAACCTGATGTGGAAGAAAAGACAAAACAGTAAGGATTAAGGATTAAGAATTGAAGATTAAGGAGGATTAAGGATTTTATTAACTCTAGCGACCCCTCTCAGGGTATGAGAGTACATTACAAAATATGCAAAATTATAAATCGACTTACAATAATAGTACAGGATGGCAGTGAAAAGAAGCAAAAATGCTTCTATTCACATATCTATACAATACTGTTCATATATCCGTATACCCATATATGCCATGTATAATGGGGACATGAGCCCATATGGACTAGATAAAAAAACTAATGCTATATAACTAAAACTGTTCCATTATTATTTTTACCAATTTTGCTAGATTGCACAATTCTCTCTTATTTTCTATTCTAAACAATTGACTAAACTTTATACTATTTGGTCTAGTGTAATAATACCTTTTTATATATAATTCTCTGAGGCTGCTAAGATAAGGACATACCCGAGTATAGTGGTACTCATCAGCCTGTTCCTGGGTATTACACATTGGGAATGGTTTTGTCCCTTGGGAAGCCCAGTATCGCTTCTTATCAGCATCAGGAAACCTACTTTATAGTTAGAGCTTAACCCATTATCATTAATTTCACATAATAAATTGTGCTTATCTATATCACAAATTCCGAGATCAACACATTTCCTAACCCAATTATTATTAAATTCACATGGGTTGCTCCATATATCAGATAGACCACATTTGTTTAGAATACTTTTAATTTTTACAATATATTTCGACTTGAATTCATTGCTATCGTGTAACTTTCTTAATAGTAAATACATGGTGTGGGATAACTTATGCTGTTTATCTTGACTGATCTATAACCAAAAGATTACCATTCTCTTTTCAATTTTAATTGTTAAACCAAATTGACCTAGTTCTCCGTAAGCCATACAATTTGCTGACTGTTTCTTTATTTGTAGAATACTTTCACTATGTAAAGTTATCCCTGCTCAAAAAATTATATATATATATATATATATATATATATATATATATATATATATATATATATATATATATATATATATATATATATATATATATATATGAGAGTAAAACGTATTATCTAAAACCCATTATTTCAAACTTCTGATACATTTTATGAATCTTAAACAGTGAGATCATGTAACAGTTAAATTACATAATGAACTGTCTGCCTTAACCTATAATAGTGATGATGATAATATTAAACAATATATTAACCCTTATATTAACCCTTCTATTAACACACCATCCCAGACAAAGATATCAAAACCTATGGTACATTTCAAGATTATTCATAGAAACAAGATGATGTTGTTTTTATTATTATTATTATTATTATTATTATTATCATTATTATTATTATTATTATTATTATTATTATTATAAAAATAAAGCTACAATCTTCAATGTTTTCATTATTTTCTTATTAGGTAAATTGACGAAGCCTCCTGCGAGACACTGATGAAGAATTCAGAAACAAATTAAATTCTAAAGTTAATTTCTAATTTTAATTAAGAATTTGAGCTATTTGTCCATTCCGTTGTCTGTGTACAACTTTGGGAAATCCTGGAAGATAATACCAACCGAAACTTGAAATAGTTTGTACGACACTGACGAAAATAGTTCGAATTTGTAGAAATTCTTGTACACTGAGTAGCATTTTAGATATTATTTACTTAATGTATAGATATTTATTGATGTAATAAATACGTTTTAACTGTAAACATATAAAATAATACATTAAGACAAAGTTTAATCCACTAATTAAACGTATGAAATCATTCTTTTCCTATTTCGTCTGCTCAAAACTTACGATGACGTCATCCCAACACCTTATTTTAGTGTCCTTGCAGCAGTCAGGAGTACCAACCTATGAAACCTCAAAGGACGATTAATCACAGAAAATATGATTTATTGAGCTCATTTATCAACACCAATTATTAGAATTCATATAAAGAATATAATTTAGGATTCGTGATACATAATCATACAAGCCATTTATATATTATTATTTTTATATTGCATCGTATTCTGTTGGTAGTCAGGGTCTTCATTTCGCTTATGATGGGACAATGCATTATTAGTTTAGGGGAAAAATAAAGTCAGCCTTACTTAAAATGTCGTTAGTTCAATCATATCAGCCTTAATATAAGTATTCAGCAGAACAGTTTAGGAAATTAATTCTAAATGCAAATACTGACACTTATTTGAAACTATAACTTCCGAGAAAATTGCAAATAGGACAATTTTCTAACACCCTTCCTCCCCTGCAGTTAACCAGAACAACCAAGCTTCTCTCAGAGGCCAATAGATGGAGTTGGAAACTTGTTTATAGTTATAATTATCGGGAATTTTGTTAGGAGGAATACCAAAAAGTGACCACGTGGCCAACTAGATATATGAATGCAATATATCATATGACAATAGAAATTCTAATTTAGTATGGTAATAAACCAACCAAAACAAACCAAACTAAACTGAATCAATACAAAACCTAACCAAACCAATATAACACAAAACCAGACCAAACAAAAAACCCAAACTGAACCAAATCAAATCAAACCATACCAAACCAACCCCATAGTTCAACCAAAACCAAAGCAAACCCAAAAAAAAAAAAAAAAAAAACACCAAAATCAAACCAATCCAGACCAAAATTAAAACCAAACAGAAATAAAATCCAAACTAAAACCAATTAATAAAACCAAAACCCCAGCCAAAACCAAAACCAAAATGAAAACCAAACTAAACCCAAGACAACCCAACTCACCATAACCAAAACTAAACCAAACCAAACCAAAAACCAAACCTAAACAAAAACCAAATCAAACCAATAACCAAACCCATGCCAAACCAAAACAAACCTAACTGAAACAAACCAAACCACAACCAAACAAAAACCATAACACAACCAAAACTAAACAAAGCCCTAAACTAAACCAAACTAAGCCAAACTAAAACCAAACCAAACCACCAAACCAAAACCGATCCCAAACCCAATCAAAACTTAACCAAACCAAACCACCAAACTAAAACCAAACCGAGACCAAAACCTAACTGAAACCAAAACCTAACCCAAATCCAAACCAAACCAAACCACCAAATTAAACCAAACTCAACCACCAATCTAAAAATAATTCAAAACCAAAACTAAAATCAAGCCAAATCAAATCACCAAACTAAAACAAAACCAAAACCAAACCACTAAACAAACACCAAAACCAAACCAGACCAAACCACTAAACTAAAACCAAGCCAAAGCCAAACCCAATCAAATCCAAACCAGACCAAACCACTAAACTAAAACCAAGCCAAACCCAAACCCAATCAAATCCAAAACAAACCACCAAATTAAAACAAATTCAAAACCAAACCACTAAACTAAATCCAAACTAAAACCAAAACCAAACCACTAAACTAAAACCAAGCCCAACCCAAACCCAATCAAAACCAAACCAAACCACCAAACTAGAACAAAACCAAAACCAAACCACCAAACTAAAACCAAAACCAAACCACTAAACTAAAACCAAGCCAAACCCAAACCGAAACCAAACCGAAACCACACCAATGCCAAGATTGATAGATACCATATTAGGGTTAATTTACCATACTCTTTGACACCTTATGTAGAGATGAATCCTTCAGTTCAGATATAAGTTTGCTATAGATTTTTTCAACTGATATGTTTTGTGTTCAAAGGAATAGTTTGGCAGTTCAGCGTTTGATTCGGCTAAAAGAAAACACATAGATTCGTTGATATTTTAGATTTGTTGCACATCTAGTTTAGATTTTTGTCTTGTTATTTCAATGTTCTTCAATAATTACTACATTCAGTTCAGGAGAAATAAAAACATAAGTTATAGCTATTGCTGTTCATCTTTAAACAATGAATGTGTATCTTGCTCCCCTTCTCTGCGCAATAGGTTTCATAGATCTGGGTTAATTAATAATAATAATAATAATAATAATAATAATAATAATAATAATAATAATAATAATAATAATAATAATAATAACAAGGATGTTGAAATAAGTTGGAGAGACCACAAGACCTGAAGGGAGGGAGGGAGGCAGAAGGTATCAAGATCTAAAAGAGTTGACCATGAAGAGAGAATTATGAAGGACGACTAATCCATGAAAGGGCCTCATGCCTTGGGTCAGAACACTATAGTAAGATAGTAGCAGGACGCACTGGGTAGTAATATAGCTCACCTTAACAGTATAGGAAGCAACTAAGTTTCAACTGGCTTGCTAGAACAAGCTGTGAGTGGAGTCAAATGTGGCATTTTAATTAACAGCGTCAACACATGAAGTGGTACGAAGTGGTGTCAATGTGAACACTTGTTTTTATTCATGAGTTTCCAACCGCTTTTATTCCCTTTATCAGAAAATAGATTTTGCTTCGTTCTGTCTGCAAATCTAAGTTCGCCTAACAGCGCATGTAAGATAAATGTATGGTGACCCCATCTCTTGATGCCCTAATTAGACATGTGCTTAATGGCCAGTCCAGCCCTGTTACTCTCTCTGATTTCATTTCCCAGGATTCTCTGACACCATCTACTTTACCCTCTCGACTTCCGTCACATTCGTCTGGGTCAGTGGGAATACTACTGATACAGTTTTGTTATTGCTTGTCTGTTATTTTATGTATTTCTGTATAATATTCGTTTGTTTGTTGACACATTTGTGACTTCCGCCAACGAAGTTGGAAGGTTATGTTTTACCCCCTTTTTGTGTGGGTTTGTTTGTGAACAGCTTCCTGGCCATAATTTCAATCGTAGAGTAATGAAACTTACAGGGCTTAACTGTTATGTAAAAAGCTGGAAATTATTAAATTTTGGAAGGTCAAGGTCAAAGGTCAAGCAAAATGGCCAATTCAGGTAATCAGCCATAAGTTTGGATATCGTTGTTACAGAGACTTCAAACTTGGTTCATATTTGAGTGTATGAAAATCCACGCCAATTAATACATGTTAAGGTCAAAGGTCAAGGTCAAAGGTCAAGGTCAAGCAAAAGGTCGAGAAATAAGCGTTTCATTGTATGTATTAATATTGAGAACAGTTATAAGTTTGATACATTTCTTAGCATCATTCAACTATCTTTTGTTTGACCCTTATACTGAAAATGGTTTTATAAGTATTGGGTTATATAAATTTTTGGGTGGTTTTGTGTGTGTGTGTGCGCGTGCGTGCGTGCCTGTATCAGTGGCATCAATGTGTTTTCTACAGGTGTATTATTATTATTATTATTATTATTATTATTATTATTATTATTATTATTATTATTACTTGCTAAGCTATAATCCTAGTTGGAAAAGCAGGATGCTATAAACCCAGGGGCTCCAACAGGGAAAATAGCCCAGAAAGGAAAGGAAACAAGGAAAAATATATTATTTTAAGAAGAGTAATAACATTAAAATAAATATTTCCTATTTAAACTATAAAAACTTTAACAAAACCAGAGGGAGAGAAATAAGATAGAATAGTGTGCCCGAGTGTACCCTCAAACAAGAGAACTTGAAATTATTGAGGGTATATATCAGTATAATACTTTGGGTAACTATATAGCAATCTGGTATAATTTATATATTTACTAGTAGTTATTCAAACTTTTTTTTTATTAGCTATTCAGTCTTTTCATACGGTATAATATATATATATATATATATATATATATATATATATATATATATATATATATATATACATACATTCATACATATATATATATATATATATATATATATATATATATATATATATATATATATACACACATACATTCATACATATATATATATATATATATATATATATATATATATATGTGTGTGTGTGTGTGTGTGTGTGTGTGTATGTATATATACATATATATGTGTGTATATATATATAAACATAAATATATAATACATATATATATATATATATATATATATATATATATATATAAATATATAATACACACACACACACACATATATGTATATATATATATATATATATATATATATATATATATATATATATATATATATATATCCTTTTTGAGTGAAGATCCCTTAACGTTGTGAAATAGTTTGTGTATCATCATGATCAGCAAAACTGTACCATAAATATATTAATTCTGTTACATCCTTTAAATTCATTGGCTCAAAAATACTTAAATTATTACATAGATTGATTACAGTCAATGACATTCTGTATCCAAAATACAGAATCTGCCTTTAGAAGAACCAAACCATCTTGTTTGCTTGTTTGCTTGTTTGCTAAGAAGGTCTTAAAGTTCTTCAATTCTACGGTTTATTATTATTTTAAATTTTGCTTCTATCCAATTTCAAATTTGGCATATTAATTTACATAAATTTAGTATTAATATGTCAAATATATTACTGAATATATCACTGGCCATGATATAATTTCGTTTTGAAAATACAATTTGAAATCAAAATAGACTGAAAGACTCCAGCCAATAGGAAAACAGCTTCTAACTATCTTAGCCAAAGAATGAAAGTTTAAGCCAATGAGAGAATGGCTTACAAAGGGGTTCTGTTGAAGCCCTGTGATTGGCTGATTTAAATTTCCTGGTTTTCAGAGCATTTCCCTACGAGCCCTGAAGGAGTGAAGATCAAAGGTCAGTTGAGTGGTAGATTTAGAAAATGATTTTGAATTTATATATATATATATATACTAATTGGTAGGATTTTACAGTTATGAAATCTATAGAAATAATTAGACATATTAAATGTTAAGACGTTGGTTTGATCAAAATGTAAGAAATGTGATGAAAATTGGGCAGACACCAGACATGAATGATGTCATGTCTGAGGCTTTTTCCAGCTGTGGACTAGAAATTGCTGCATTACACACACACACACACACACACACACACACACACACACACACACACATATATATATATATATATATATATATATATATATATATATATATATATATATATATATATATATATATATATATATATACTTTTCCAGTGCAGGACAAAGTCCTCAAACATGTCTTCATCCATGTCTGGGGTTTGGCCATTTTTCATCATCATGCTGGCCAGTGCTCATTAATGGTAGGAGATTTTTGTCTTCGCTCAGAGCAAACCAACCTAGTATGGGTGTCACTGACTAGTACAGCTTTGCTGATCATGATAAGCAAACCCTTTCACAACGTTAAGGTATCCCCCCCTCTGAAAGTATTATTACAGTATATGTCTGTGTAAAGTCAGTGAAACATCGTAAGCCATTTTATGACACCGACAGACTATGAAATGCATTTATAGTTATGATTATCATTCATTAATATAATTATTCATTTAGAGGAAGTTTTTAACATTTAGGCCTATTTGTGGCTTTATATCGGTTATTTGAAAATCGCCAAATCTCTGCTATATTTTATATCCATCGTAAAATCATTCATCTTCTTTGGAGAAACAACTGATCGTTAACCAGTGTTCTCAGACAGGCAATTTTAACTTTTTACAACGTCTTAACTTCGAAAAGACATCATTGTTATCCTGTTAAATTTCTTGGTGCTAAAGAAGGGTTTTTGCAATGTTATTTTAATGTGTTAATAGTTTTACCCCAGGTTTCGGTGTGAAATCCCCCACAATTAGAGAATTAAATCCCCTTGAATTTGTTGTTAGATCTCCCAGAGGTCATGGTTAAATCTCCAAGATTTTTGTTAAATCACCCAGAATATGGTTAATTCCCCTAGGATTTGTGGTTAAATAACCAGAATTTGTGGTTAAATCCATAGAATTTGTGGTTCAATCACCATTGGATTTGTGGTTAAATTCCCAGAATTTGTGGTTGAATTCCCAGAGTTTGTGGTTAAATTCCCAGAATTTGTGGTTCAATCACCATAGGATTTGTGGTTAAATTCCCAGGATTTGTGGTTGAATTCCCAAGATTTGTGGTTCAATCACCATAGGATTTGTGGTTAAATTCCCAGAATTTGTGGTTCAATCACCATAAGATTTGTGGTTGAATTCCCAGAGTTTGTGGTTAAATTCCCAGAATTTGTGGTTCAATCACCATAGGATTTGTGGTTAAATTCCCAGGATTTGTGGTTGAATTCCCAGAGTTTGTGGTTAAATTCCCAGGATTTGTGGTTAAATCCCTAGGATTTGTGGTTGAATTCCCAGAGTTTGTGGTTCAATCACCATAGGATTTGTGGTTAAATCCGTAATATTTGTGGTTAAATTCCCAGAATTTGTGGTTCAATCACCATAGGATTTGTGGTTAAAATTCCCAGAATTTGTGGTTGAATTCCCAGAGTTTGTGGTTCAATCACCATAGGATTTGTGGTTAAATCCCTAGAATTTGTGGTTCAATCACCATAGGATTTGTGGTTAAATCCCTAGAATTTGTGGTTAAAATCCCTAGAATTTGTGGTTCAATCACCATAGGATTTGTGGTTGAATTCCCAGAATTTGTGGTTAAAATCCCTAGAATTTGTGGTTCAATCACCATAGGATTTGTGGTTGAATTCCCAGAATTTGTGGTTAAAATCCCTAGAATTTGTGGTTCAATCACCATAGGATTTGTGGTTAAAATTCCCAGAATTTGTGGTTGAACCAGAGTTTGTGGTTCAATCACCATAGGATTTATGGTTAAATCCCTAGAATTTGTGGTTCAATCACCATAGGATTTGTGGTTAAATCCCTAGAATTTGTGGTTAAAATCCCTAGAATTTGTGGTTCAATCACCATAGGATTTGTGGTTGAATTCCCAGAATTTGTGGTTAAAATCCCTAGAATTTGTGGTTCAATCACCATAGGATTTGTGGTTAAAATTCCCAGAATTTGTGGTTAAATTCCCAGAGTTTGTGGTTCAATCACCATAGGATTTGTGGTTAAATCCCTAGAATTTGTGGTTCAATCACCATAGGATTTGTGGTTAAATCCCTAGAATTTGTGGTTAAAATCCCTAGAATTTGTGGTTCAATCACCATAGGATTTGTGGTTGAATTCCCAGAATTTGTGGTTAAAATCCCTAGAATTTGTGGTTCAATCACCATAGGATTTGTGGTTGAATTCCCAGAATTTGTGGTTAAAATCCCTAGAATTTGTGGTTCAATCACCATAGGATTTGTGGTTAAATCCCTAGAATTTGTGGTTAAAATCCCTAGAATTTGTGGTTCAATCACCATAGGATTTGTGGTTGAATTCCCAGAATTTGTGGTTAAAATCCCTAGAATTTGTGGTTCAATCACCATAGGATTTGTGGTTCAATCACCATAGGATTTGTGGTTAAATCCCTAGAATTTGTGGTTCAATCACCATAGGATTTGTGGTTAAATCCTTAGAATTTGTGGTTAAAATCCCTAGAATTTGTGGTTCAATCACCATAGGATTTGTGGTTGAATTCCCAGAATTTGTGGTTAAAATCCCTAGAATTTGTGGTTCAATCACCATAGGATTTGTTTGAATTCCCAGAATTTTTGGTTAAAATCCCCGAATGTGGTTAAATTCCTAAGGTATTCATGGTTAAATTCTCAATGTGGTTAAATCCCCCATAATCCCCCAGGATTCAGTGTTAAATCCTCAAGGATTCTGGGTAAAATCTCCCCAAGGATTCAGACTTGAAAGACCCCAAGGGTTCGGGATTAAATCCCACACAGGATTTTTTGTTAAATTTCCCAATAGGATTTGTGGTTAAATGTCTGAACAGGGTTTGTGGTTAAAACCTCCCAGGATTTTGGGTTAAATCCTCCCAGGATTCATGGGTAGATGACCTCTGCATTCGGATTTCATTCCCAAATGCAATCGGATTTAAATCCCCAAGATTGGGGTTAAATCACCCACAGGATTATGGGATAAATCCGCCAGGATATTGGGGTAAATTCTTTAGGATATTGTGGTAAATCCCTCCGAATTTTAAGGTAGACCTCTACAGGATTCGTTGATAAATCCCCCCGTATTAGTTGGTAAATCCCCCCGAATTTTGGGGTAAACCTCCACAGTATTTGTGGAATAAGCTCCCAGGATATTTGGATAAATCCCCAGGATTTTAGGGAAAACACCGACAGGATTCCGGAATAAATCCCCCAGGATTTTAGGGGAAACACCGACAGGATTCCGGAATAAATCCCCCAGGATTTTAGGGGAAACCCCCCACAGGATTCAGGAATAAATCCCCCAGGATTTTAGGGGAAAACCCCCACAGGATTCAGGAATAAATCCCCCAGGATTTTAGGGAAAACCCCCCACAGGATTCAGGAATAAATCCCCCAGGATTTTAGGGGAAAACTCCCACAGGATTCAGGAATAAATCCCCCAGGATTTTAGGGGAAAACCCCCACAGGATTCAGGAATAAATCCCCCAGGATTTTAGGGGAAAACCCCCACAGGATTCAGGAATAAATCCCCCAGGATTTTAGGGGAAACACCCAAAGGATTCAGGAATAAATCCCTTAGGATTTTAGGGGTAAATCCCCCTATGATTCGGTCGTGATGTTTGTATGTTACCTGGGTGGGGAGTATGTTGACTTAACTAATTTTACAAGATCATTTGTCAAAGGAAACAGTAAACTTAAGGTCAACAATGTTCTCGTATTCGTTAAAAATCTGTTGGTTAAAATCGAGTTCAAAGGTTAACGACTAACAAACTCGACTTGAGTAATTGCGAGTAACTACATCCAATTGAAACTACCAATATTCATTTAAAAAATCATATTTTTTCTTTATAATTAAAGTTAATAAAACTCCAGTTTTACATTCATTTAAATATATTGAAGATATATATTAATTACCAGTCTTTACATTTTAGTGGTTTATTTTTTTGTTATTTCTTGTCTTGATTAGAATATTTTCATATTTGACGGCAAGTGACTTTTCTGAAGTGTCAATAAAGGTGACATTAATTAGTGTTTTATATTTCATTATTATGAGGAGATTGACTGCGACTGTTTTAGGAAATAATAAGGAAGAATAATTGTTAGTTTTAGTCTCTCTCTCTCTCTCTCTCTCTCTCTCTCTCTCTCTCTCTCTCTCTCTCTCTCTCTCTCTCTCTCTCTCTCTCTCTCTCCTGAATTCGGAATAGTCTGTGGCCAAATAGCCAAAATTCCATCCTATAGAGAGAGAGAGAGAGGAGAGAGGAGAGAGAGAGAGAGAGAGAGAGAGAGAGAGAGAGAGAGAGAGAGAGAGAGAGTACAGTTTTGTTTCTACAGAATCTTCAACATTTTCATTCGTAATTATCTAATATACTTAAACTATCTAATTATTTTCCCAGCATAATGCAAATATTAAATTTAGTATTTTTTTTTTTCAAATATCGAAGCAATTAGTTGTAATAACTTATTAACTGTTATGGAAAACTTCCTTTAGTTAAAAATCATTTGTTGCTTAATTGTAAAGAACCTTAATTCATTTCCTCACTGGGCTATTTTCTCTGTTGGAGCCCTTAGATTTGTAGCATCACGTTTTTTTACCTAGTTTTACGTAGCTTAGCTAAATTAATTATATACGCATGTATATATATATATATATATATATATATATATATATATATATATATATATATATATATATATATATATATATATATATAGCTTCAGGGATTTGGGTTTTGTCTACAGTGCTCCTCACGCGGTTCACTGCAAGCAGTATTTATAACCTCAGCGTATAATTAACGAAATAGCATAATTGGCTCTCTCTCTCTCTCTCTCTCTCTCTCTCTCTCTCTCTCTCTCTCTCTCTCTCTCTCTCTCTCTCCAAAAAAACTAAATATTTCTTGTTATTACTTTGATAAACATACACTATTAATTAAAATAGCCAATGAACATTGCTAATGAAGAAATTTATGATAATTAGCATTTAATAAAAATGGTGAAACTAATAGAGTGGTTGCAAGTTTTGATGTGCAGTCAGACTTTTATTGCTCCCAGACCCCCCAGTGTTGTTATGGTTTTTGACCAAATTCGTTTATACAAGTACTTACAAGGCAATCTCTCTCTCTCTCTCTCTCTCTCTCTCTCTCTCTCTCTCTCTCTCTCTCTCTCTCTCTCTCTCCGCCTTCAAGAGACTTGATTTACCTACAATTAGATTAATTTATAGTCAGAAAAGAGATGGAGACTAGATTGTGTAACAGCCTTAAACATTTAGCGAACAGGTATTTAAAACGAGAGAGAGAGAGAGAGAGAGAGAGAGAGAGAGAGAGAGAGAGAGAGAGAGAGAGAGAGAGAGAGAGAGAGAGAGAGAGAGAGAGTGTGTGTGTGCACTGGATTTCGTCTTTTCACCAAGTGTACTTGGACGCTTCGAAGCATTTAACAAGGGTGGAGGAGATCAATTTAATGAGTATATTCCAAAAATCCCTAAAACTGTTTGGCTGAACTTTATTTTCGTCTTATGTTAAAGCAAAAGAACTTTTAGGGCTTTCTAAAGGATAATGGACCGTAACCCACTCTCCCATCCAGGTGGGTTACGGGTTCCTAACTGCCCACCCCTGTACTGCCTTTGCAGCTCACTCCGCAAAATAAGGTTGCAGGCACTCTATCGTATTATAGATAGGTACCGAGCTTCTTAGCTTATATTTATTATCATATTTAAGCTTAATTTGTGTGCACATAACTAAATTGATAATGAAATCCTTAACTTATATTTTAATCCCATCCTATCTTGAAATCTGTTGGGATATCATCAGTTGTGTAAATACAATATTCTGTGAACACCTGATTTTAATCGTAAATTCTCCGTAAAAAATATACCGTAAATGTTAACGGTGTATTGATTGTATATTTTTTATTTCTCGTTTATTTCTTTCATTCCTCACTGGGCTGTTTTCCCTGTTGGAGCCCTTGGACATATAGCATATCCTTCTTTTCCATTTAGGGTTATAGCTTAGCTTATGGTAATAATGATAATGATAATAATTTGCAGGTAATTTCACCATATCGCTTTATATATCTCCACAAGACGTCTGTAACATAAATGGTCTCTTCACCGACAATCTGCCAATTTTCCCATATCTCATTTGTTTCCTCAAAGCTTAATTGTACCAACTTTTACCATATTTTATTCATTTTCTTTATATTTTAATATTCATCTTCATGATAGGATTCATCTGCATTCAGTTTATGAATTCTAAAATTTGAATTAATTTTTGTAGTTGTCGTCGGCGAAAAGGCCGTTACCAAAATGGTCTCTTCACCGACAGTATCCCGATTTTCCCCATATCTTATTTTCTTCCTCCACGCTTAGTTTTACTTTATTTTTTTAATTTTATATATTTTTCATGATTCATTTACATATGATTCATCTGGATACAATTTATGAATTTATTATGCAATTAGTTAATAGATTTTTCTTCGGTGAAAAGGCCGTCGATCTACGATCGGTTAGTTTGAAACTCTCATGACGTCTTAACGTGATATTTCTATAGTTTTATTTATAATTTTAATTTATTTGCAAATCATTAATTATATTTTACGTTGATTTACGTAATTGTGGATATCTTGCACATCGAAGTTGGAAGGAGGTTATGTTTTACCCCCTGTTTGTGTTTTGTTTGTGTGTGAACACCTTCCTGGGCACAAATTTAGTCGTAGTGTATAGTTTTGAACGACCTTTAGAAAGTTTATTCGCTTAATTTTCTGTGTGAGATTTTACTAATAGGAAATTTTAATTGTATTAGAATAGAGAAATATTCTAGCACTAGTAATAGTCAATTCTTTTGGTATTTAATATATAGGAAATGGAAAATTTATCTTAAATGGGCAAATACTGTAGCTTTTACGACTCTCCCTTTATTAACTCATATACGTAGAGCAAAAGACTGTCATTTTGATTATTATTATTATTATTATTATTATTATTATTATTATTATTATTATTATTATTATTATTATTATTATTATTATTATTATTATTACTTTCTAATGCTACAAGACCGAGGGTTCTAATAGGGAAATAGCCCAGTGAGCAAAGGTAACAAGGAAACAATAAGAAAAGTAATTAACAATTAAAATAAACTATAAAAACTTCAGGAAAACTAGAGGAAGAGAAATAAGATAGAACAGTGTGCCCGAGTGTACCCTCAAGCAAGAGAACTCTACCCCAAGACAGTGCAAGGCCATGGTATAGAGGCCATGGCACTACCCAAGACTAGAGAACAATGGTTTGATTTCGGAGTGTTACTAATTGAAGTCGTATAATCATAAGACTATAATAACTAACAGTGGTTGCCATAAGTGTTAATTTAAAAGCCCAATCCCTTTGTTTCTTATGTCACTCACCCCTTATAGGCCTATAGGGATATCCTCTCAACTACGACCCATAGGAACAATGTCGTATTGTAGTCTGTCTTTAGCAGCTGTTGATTCAATTGGGAATTGAAAGGTTTAAAGACAAGGGATATTGACATTGCCCTAGCAAGCCCGACAATGCCCTAGAGACTGAAAATGTATACATATGAACAACCCCCAAGCCCCTTACCCACCCAAGCTATGACCAAGGAAGGCCAGGCAATGGCTGCTGATAACTCAGCAGGTAGACCTATAGGCTCCCTCAAACCCCCATCCTTAGCTCACAAGGATGGAGAGGTTACAT
The DNA here is from genome assembly GCF_036898095.1 of Palaemon carinicauda. Classification (NCBI taxonomy): domain Eukaryota; kingdom Metazoa; phylum Arthropoda; class Malacostraca; order Decapoda; family Palaemonidae; genus Palaemon; species Palaemon carinicauda. The sequence goes on from NW_027170398.1 coordinate 24,769, forward strand.
CGACCAAAGGAACTAATAAGCTTGAGGCCACTACATGAGATTGGCTTAGGAATGACCACATACATAACTTATGCTTCATAGAACCATATTATTAGTATTACTTGCTAAGTTACGACCCCAGTTGGAAAAGCAAGATGATATAAACCCAAGGGGTCCTTACAAGGAAAAATAGCCCAGTGAGGAAATGAAATAAGGAAAAACTACAAGTGAAGCAATGAACAATTGATATGAAATATTTTGATAACATTAACATTAATATATTTTTTTTCATACAAACTCTTCAAAAAAAAAAAAAAAAAAAAAAAAAAATCTGGTCTTAGACATTGCCATAACCTCTGTACCATGGTCTTTCACTGTATTTGAGTAGAGTTCTCTTGCTTGAGGGTAGACTCTAACACACTATTCTACCTTATTTAGCTTTCTCTTGTTTTTAAAATTTTTTATAGTTTATATATGAAATATTTATTTTAATGCTGTTATTGTTCTTAAAATATTTTAATTGTTAATTACCTTTCTTGTAGTTTCCTTTTTTCCTTTCCTCACTGGGCTATTTTCCCTGTTGGAGCCCGTGGGCTTATAGCATCCTGCATTTCCAACTAGGGTTGTAGTTTAGCAAGTAATGATAATAATAAAATGATAGAATAGTGTGCCTGAGGTGCAGTCAAGGTCACAGGCAAGCAGAACGATCAAAATCAGTCTAAAAGGTGGAGAACTAAGTTGACCTTTTTTTCTATTAAAGATTTCTACACTGTTGAAATCAATTTCGGTGTAGGTCATGTGACCAATGACCTTTCAAAGAGCTATATTAATCACCCCCTCACCCCTGCCTTTATTGCTTCCAGTTGGGGTGAGGTTGGGGGGTGTCTTTTAACTGGCCGCTCAGAATAGGGGTGTAAAGCTCTTAGTATTACACAGCGTATTTTCTATATATACGAATATCCTACTTTTCATGTTTTTTTTATTAAATAATTTTGTCATAGAGGACAATATGGAAATAATCATGTAAACGTAACCATTTAAAATGCAACGCCGTACACACTTGCTCTTACAATCAGCTCTGTTCATGTTAGCGATTTGACAACAACAGTTTAAAAACGATAATTTATCGAGAATTGTACGAAGTTGTTTTAGGAATATTAAGCTTGTGTTTATCCCTTGAGTTCTCATTATATCTGATGTACATTTATGAGACTGTCACGATGCTAGAGAAATCTCAGTCAATCAATCAGTCACCCGTGATAGTCCAACGATTGATGGTTAAATAGTCAGTGCAGAGATTTTCAAAGGCGAAAATATTTTACCGTTCATACAATGAAAGAAGTTCCAGCAGTGTCGATCTGAAGTAACATATATTTAAGTTATTAATTCACTCTTTTTTTTTTTCTTTTAAGTGATGGTGGTGTAGTTATTTTACTTTAAGGGCTGCTTTTGTGGTCCTATCACTCTATGGCCCTCTACTCTCTACAGCACCTTCAGTCGATTTTTTTATATGCATTCCAAGGCATTCAGCATTTCACACCACACATTGATCGTTTATTGTCTAATCCAAATTATCGAAGAATTTAGAGAACAAGAAAGTTTTCAGATTCATTTTGTAAGCTTCAATATCTTCAGTCTTTCGAATGTCTTGTGGGAGCATATTGTATAGACTCGGGGCCGCATATTCAAAGGCTCTAGATCCTACAGTAGACATATATCTAGGTTCCAATAGTTTGAGACTATCTGTAACTATTCTCGTGTCAGCACGAGTTGCTGGCTGCACAATATGTAGCAATTCTCTTAGATATTTTGGACGTCTGGTTCTGGTAACTTGATGGGTTATTGTAAATATTTTAAACTCAATTCTTGCTTTAGTAGGCAGCCGGTGTAAATCAATGAGTATAGGAGTGATATAAATCTCTCTCTCTCTCTCTCTCTCTCTCTCTCTCTCTCTCTCTCTCTCAATTGTAAATGGTCTATTGTAAAAATAGCTAGAACTCCATCCTATGATCTGTTCAAAGATTTGAAGCCTTGATATTTCAAGAGGGCAGGGTTAGGTGTGTGTGTGTTTGTGTATGTGTGTGTGTGTGTGTGTTGGGGGGGGGGGGGGTTGTTGTTACCAGTCCCTCAGGCATGGCAGGAATCTTCTTGGTTTTTAATGACATTATCCATCGTCTCAGTCGCTGTTTTTTCGTATGGAGAGAGAGAGAGAGAGGAGAGAGAGAGAGAGAGAGAGAGAGAGAGACAAGGGTACTGTTTCGTTTCTACTTAATCTTCAACACTTTAATTCGCAATTATTTAATATACTTAAACTTTAAAATTATTTTCCCGGCATAATATAAATATTAAATTTAGTATTTTTTTTCAAATAACGAAGCAATTAAATACATTATTGAAAACTTGATCTAGTTGAAAACAATTTGTTGCTTAATTGTAAAGAACCGTAATTCATTTCCTCACTGGGCTGTTTTCTCTGTTGGAGCCCCCTTGGACTTCTAGCATCGCGTTTTTCTAACTTAGTTTTCCGTAGCTTAGCTAGAATTATATTATATATATATATATATATATATATATTGTGTGTGTGTGTGTGTGTGTGTGCATGCGATTTGGGTTTTGTTTTCAGTGCTCCTCACGTGGTTCACTGCAAGCAGTATTTATATTCAGCGTATACTTGACGAAATATCAGGTTTCCAATTTGCATAATTGGCTCTCTCTCTCTCTCTCTCTCTCTCTCTCTCTCTCTCTCTCTCTCAAAAAAAAAAAAAAAAAAAAAAAAAAAGTATTTCTTGTGTTGTGACTTCGATAATCATACTCTATTAATTAAAATAGCCAATGAACACTGCTAATGAAGAAATCTATGATAATTAGTATTTAATAAAAATGGTGAAACTAATATATTTTCAAAAAGATTAGTTTGACTGAACGATTTTCGTCTTATA
>NW_027170399.1:0-12500 GCF_036898095.1 Palaemon carinicauda
AGAGAAAAGTCGATTCAAGCCGAAAAAACGGCAAGGGGTTAACCTTGGTGTTTTGCCTATTTTTCGAAATTTTTTTTTTCCTTGCAATGTTGCTAAATTGCAGTAAAATAGGGATTTATTGCAATTTCTTATGTTCTTTGTTCTTTTGCAATGGATTTCGCACAATATGACCGAATTTCAAGAGAAAAGTCGATTCAAGCCGAAAAAACGGCAAGGGGTTAACCTTGGTGTTTTGCCTATTTTTTCGAAATATTTTTTTCCTTGCAATGTTGCTAAATTGCAGTAAAATAGGGATTTATTGCAATTTCTTATGTTCTTTGTTCTTTTGCAATGGATTTCGCACAATATGACCGAATTTCAAGAAAAAAGTCGATTCAAGCAGAAAAAACGGCAAGAGGTTAACTTTGGTGTTTTGCCCTATTTTTTCGAAATTTTTTTTTTCCTTGCAATGTTGCTAAATTGCAGTAAAATAGGGATTTATTGCAATTTCTTATGTTCTTTGTTCTTTTGCAATGGATTTCGCACAATATGACCGAATTTCAAGAGAAAAGTCGATTCAAGCCGAAAAAACGGCAAGGGGTTAACCTTGGTGTTTTGCCTATTTTTTCGAAATATTTTTTTCCTTGCAATGTTGCTAAATTGCAGTAAAATAGGGATTTATTGCAATTTCTTATGTTCTTTGTTCTTTTGCAATGGATTTCGCACAATATGACCGAATTTCATGAGAAAAGTCGATTCAAGCAGAAAAAACGGCAAGGGGTTAACCTTGGTGTTTTGCCTATTTTTTCGAAATTTTTTTTTTCCTTGCAATGTTGCTAAATTGCAGTAAAATAGGGATTTATTGCAATTTCTTATGTTCTTTGTTCTTTTGCAATGGATTTTGCACAATATGACCGAATTTCAAGAGAAAAGTCGATTCAAGCCGAAAAAACGGCAAGGGGTTAACCTTGGTGTTTTGCCTATTTTTTTGAAATATTTTTTTTCCTTGCAATGTTGCTAAATTGCAGTAAAATAGGGATTTATTGCAATTTCTTATGTTCTTTGTTCTTTTGCAATGGATTTCGCACAATATAACCGAATTTCAAGAGAAAAGTCGATTCAAGCCGAAAAAACGGCAAGGGGTTAACCTTGGTGTTTTGTCTATTTTTTCGAAATATTTTTTTCCTTGCAATGTTGCTAAATTGCAGTAAAATAGGGATTTATTGCAATTTCTTATGTTCTTTGTTCTTTTGCAATGGATTTCGCACAATATGACCGAATTTCAAGAGAAAAGTCGATTCAAGCCGAAAAAACGGCAAGGGGTTAACCTTGGTGTTTTGCCTATTTTTTCGAATTTTTTTTTCCTTGCAATGTTGCTAAATTGCAGTAAAATAGGGATTTATTGCAATTTCTTATGTTCTTTGTTCTTTTGCAATGGATTTTGCACAATATGACCGAATTTCAAGAGAAAAGTCGATTCAAGCCGAAAAAAGGCAAGGGGTTAACCTTGGTGTTTTGCCTATTTTTTCGAAATATTTTTTTCCTTGCAATGTTGCTAAATTGCAGTAAAATAGGGATTTATTGCAATTTCTTATGTTCTTTGTTCTTTTGCAATGGATTTCGCACAATATGACCGAATTTCAAGAGAAAAGTCGATTCAAGCCGAAAAAACGGCAAGGGGTTAACCTTGGTGTTTTGCCTATTTTTTCGAAACTTTTTTTTCCTTGCAATGTTGCTAAATTGCAGTAAAATAGGGATTTATTGCAATTTCTTATGTTCTTTGTTCTTTTGCAATGGATTTCGCACAATATAACCGAATTTCAAGAGAAAAGTCGATTCAAGCCGAAAAAACGGCAAGGGGTTAACCTTGGTGTTTTGCCTATTTTTTCGAAATATTTTTTTCCTTGCAATGTTGCTAAATTGCAGTAAAATAGGGATTTATTGCAATTTCTTATGTTCTTTGTTCTTTTGCAATGGATTTCGCACAATATGACCGAATTTCAAGAGAAAAGTCGATTCAAGCCGAAAAAACGGCAAGGGGTTAACCTTGGTGTTTTGCCTATTTTTTCGAATTTTTTTTTCCTTGCAATGTTGCTAAATTGCAGTAAAATAGGGATTTATTGCAATTTCTTATGTTCTTTGTTCTTTTGCAATGGATTTCGCACAATATGACCGAATTTCAAGAGAAAAGTCGATTCAAGCCGAAAAAAGGCAAGGGGTTAACCTTGGTGTTTTGCCTATTTTTTCGAAATATTTTTTTCCTTGCAATGTTGCTAAATTGCAGTAAAATAGGGATTTATTGCAATTTCTTATGTTCTTTGTTCTTTTGCAATGGATTTCGCACAATATGACCGAATTTCAAGAGAAAAGTCGATTCAAGCCGAAAAAACGGCAAGGGGTTAACCTTGGTGTTTTGCCTATTTTTTCGAAATATTTTTTTCCTTGCAATGTTGCTAAATTGCAGTAAAATAGGGATTTATTGCAATTTCTTATGTTCTTTGTTATTTTGCAATGGATTTCACACAATATGACCGAATTTCAAGAGAAAAGTCGATTCAAGCCGAAAAAACGGCAAGGGGTTAACCTTGGTGTTTTGCCTATTTTTTCGAAATTTTTTTTTTCCTTGCAATGTTGCTAAATTGCAGTAAAATAGGGATTTATTGCAATTTCTTATGTTCTTTGTTCTTTTGCAATGGATTTCGCACAATATAACCGAATTTCAAGAGAAAAGTCGATTCAAGCCGAAAAAACGGCAAGGGGTTAACCTTGGTGTTTTGCCTATTTTTTCGAAATATTTTTTTCCTTGCAATGTTGCTAAATTGCAGTAAAATAGGGATTTATTGCAATTTCTTATGTTCTTTGTTCTTTTGCAATGGATTTCGCACAATATGACCGAATTTCAAGAGAAAAGTCGATTCAAGCCGAAAAAACGGCAAGGGGTTAACCTTGGTGTTTTGCCTATTTTTTCGAAATTTTTTTTTTCCTTGTAATGTTGCTAAATTGCAGTAAAATAGGGATTTATTGCAATTTCTTATGTTCTTTGTTCTTTTGCAATGGATTTCGCACAATATGACCGAATTTCAAGAAAAAAGTCGATTCAAGCCGAAAAAACGGCAAGGGGTTAACCTTGGTGTTTTGCCTATTTTTTCGAAATTTTTTTTTTCCTTGCAATGTTGCTAAATTGCAGTAAAATAGGGATTTATTGCAATTTCTTATGTTCTTTGTTCTTTTGCAATGGATTTCGCACAATATGACCGAATTTCAAGAGAAAAGTCCTTTCAAGCCGAAAAAACGGCAAGGGGTTACCCTTGGTGTTTTGCCTATTTTTTCGAAATATTTTTTTTCCTCGCAATGTTGCTAAATTGCAGTAAAATAGGGATTTATTGCAATTTCTTATGTTCTTTGTTCTGTTGCAATGGATTTCACACAATATGACCGAATTTCAAGAGAAAAGTCGATTCAAGCCGAAAAAACGGCAAGGGGTTAACCTTGGTGTTTTGCCTATTTTTTCAAAATATTTTTTTCCTTGCAATGTTGCTAAATTGCAGTAAAATAGGGATTTATTGCAATTTCTTATGTTCTTTGTTCTTTTGCAATGGATTTCGCACAATATAACCGAATTTCAAGAGAAAAGTCGATTCAAGCCGAAAAAACGGCAAGGGGTTAACCTTGGTGTTTTGCCTATTTTTTCGAAATATTTTTTCCTTGCAATGTTGCTAAATTGCAGTAAAATAGGGATTTATTGCAATTTCTTATGTTCTTTGTTCTTTTGCAATGGATTTCGCACAATATGACCGAATTTCAAGAGAAAAGTCGATTCAAGCCGAAAAAACGGCAAGGGGTTAACCTTGGTGTTCTGCCTATTTTTTCGAATTTTTTTTCCTTGCAATGTTGCTAAATTGCAGTAAAATAGGGATTTATTGCAATTTCTTATGTTCTTTGTTCTTTTGCAATGGATTTCGCACGATATAACCGAATTTCAAGAGAAAAGTCGATTCAAGCCGAAAAAACGGCAAGGGGTTAACCTTGGTGTTTGCCTATTTTTTCGAAATATTTTTTTCCTTGCAATGTTGCTAAATTGCAGTAAAATAGGGATTTATTGCAATTTCTTATGTTCTTTGTTCTTTTGCAATGGATTTCGCACAATATGACCGAATTTCAAGAGAAAAGTCGATTCAAGACGAAAAAACGGCAAGGGGTTAACCTTGGTGTTTTGCCTATTTTTTCGAAATATTTTTTTCCTTGCAATGTTGCTAAATTGCAGTAAAATAGGGATTTATTGCAATTTCTTATGTTCTTTGTTCTTTTGCAATGGATTTCGCACAATATGACCCAATTTCAAGAGAAAAGTCGATTCAAGCCGAAAAAACGGCAAGGGGTTAACCTTGGTGTTTTGCCTATTTTTTCGAAATATTTTTTTCCTTGCAATGTTGCTAAATTGCAGTAAAATAGGATTTTATTGCAATTTCTTATGTTCTTTGTTCTTTTGCAATGGATTTCGCACAATATGACCGAATTTCAAGAGAAAAGTCGATTCAAGCCGAAAAAACGGCAAGGGGTTAACCTTGGTGTTTTGCCTATTTTTTCGAAATTTTTTTTTCCTTGCAATGTTGCTAAATTGCAGTAAAATAGGGATTTATTGCAATTTCTTATGTTCTTTGTTCTTTTGCAATGGATTTCGCACAATATGACCGAATTTCAAGAGAAAAGTCGATTCAAGCCGAAAAAACGGCAAGGGGTTAACCTTGGTGTTTTGCCTATTTTTTTGAAATTTTTTTTTTCTTGCAATGTTGCTAAATTGCAGTAAAATAGGGATTTATTGCAATTTCTTATGTTCTTTGTTCTTTTGCAATGGATTTCGCACAATATGACCGAATTTCAAGAGAAAAGTCGATTCAAGCCGAAAAAACGGCAAGGGGTTAACCTTGGTGTTTTGCCTATTTTTTCGAAATATTTTTTTCCTTGCAATGTTGCTAAATTGCAGTAAAATAGGGATTTATTGCAATTTCTTATGTTCTTTGTTCTTTTGCAATGGATTTCGCACAATATGACCGAATTTCAAGAGAAAAGTCGATTCAAGCCGAAAAAACGGCAAGGGGTTAACCTTGGTGTTTTGCCTATTTTTTCGAAATATTTTTTTCCTTGCAATGTTGCTAAATTGCAGTAAAATAGGATTTTATTGCAATTTCTTATGTTCTTTGTTCTTTTGCAATGGATTTCGCACAATATGACCGAATTTCAAGAGAAAAGTCGATTCAAGCCGAAAAAACGGCAAGGGGTTAACCTTGGTGTTTGCCTATTTTTTCGAAATATTTTTTTCCTTGCAATGTTGCTAAATTGCAGTAAAATAGGGATTTATTGCAATTTCTTATGTTCTTTGTTCTTTTGCAATGGATTTCGCACAATATGACCGAATTTCAAGAGAAAAGTCGATTCAAGACGAAAAAACGGCAAGGGGTTAACCTTGGTGTTTTGCCTATTTTTTCGAAATATTTTTTTCCTTGCAATGTTGCTAAATTGCAGTAAAATAGGGATTTATTGCAATATCTTATGTTCTTTGTTCTTTTGCAATGGATTTCGCACAATATGACCGAATTTCAAGAGAAAAGTCGATTCAAGCCGAAAAAACGGCAAGGGGTTAACCTTGGTGTTTTGCCTATTTTTTCGAAATATTTTTTTCCTTGCAATGTTGCTAAATTGCAGTAAAATAGGATTTTATTGCAATTTCTTATGTTCTTTGTTCTTTTGCAATGGATTTCGCACAATATGACCGAATTTCAAGAGAAAAGTCGATTCAAGCCGAAAAAACGGCAAGGGGTTAACCTTGGTGTTTTGCCTATTTTTTCGAAATTTTTTTTTCCTTGCAATGTTGCTAAATTGCAGTAAAATAGGGATTTATTGCAATTTCTTATGTTCTTTGTTCTTTTGCAATGGATTTCGCACAATATGACCGAATTTCAAGAGAAAAGTCGATTCAAGCCGAAAAAACGGCAAGGGGTTAACCTTGGTGTTTTGCCTATTTTTTCGAAATTTTTTTTTTCTTGCAATGTTGCTAAATTGCAGTAAAATAGGGATTTATTGCAATTTCTTATGTTCTTTGTTCTTTTGCAATGGATTTCGCACAATATGACCGAATTTCCAGAGAAAAGTCGATTCAAGCCGAAAAAACGGCAAGGGGTTAACCTTGGTGTTTTGCCTATTTTTTCGAAATTTTTTTTCCTTGCAATGTTGCTAAATTGCAGTAAAATAGGGATTTATTGCAATTTCTTATGTTCTTTGTTCTTTTGCAATGGATTTCGCACAATATGACCGAATTTCAAGAGAAAAGTCGATTCAAGCCGAAAAAACGGCAAGGGGTTAACCTTGGTGTTTTGCCTATTTTTTCGAAAATTTTTTTCCTTGCAATGTTGCTAAATTGCAGTAAAATAGGGATTTATTGCAATTTCTTATGTTCTTTGTTCTTTTGCAATGGATTTCGCACAATATGACCGAATTTCAAGAGAAAAGTCGATTCAAGCCGAAAAAACGGCAAGGGGTTAACCTTGGTGTTTTGCCTATTTTTTCGAAATTTTTTTTTTCCTTGCAATGTTGCTAAATTGCAGTAAAATAGGGATTTATTGCAATTTCTTATGTTCTTTGTTCTTTTGCAATGGATTTCGCACAATATGACCGAATTTCAAGAGAAAAGTCGATTCAAGCCGAAAAAACGGCAAGGGGTTAACCTTGGTGTTTTGCCTATTTTTTCGAAATATTTTTTTCCTTGCAATGTTGCTAAATTGCAGTAAAATAGGGATTTATTGCAATTTCTTATGTTCTTTGTTCTTTTGCAATGGATTTCGCACAATATGACCGAATTTCAAGAAAAAAGTCGATTCAAGCAGAAAAAACGGCAAGAGGTTAACCTTGGTGTTTTGCCCTATTTTTTCGAAATTTTTTTTTTCCTTGCAATGTTGCTAAATTGCAGTAAAATAGGGATTTATTGCAATTTCTTATGTTCTTTGTTCTTTTGCAATGGATTTCGCACAATATGACCGAATTTCAAGAGAAAAGTCGATTCAAGCCGAAAAAACGGCAAGGGGTTAACCTTGGTGTTTTGCCTATTTTTTCGAAATATTTTTTTCCTTGCAATGTTGCTAAATTGCAGTAAAATAGGGATTTATTGCAATTTCTTATGTTCTTTGTTCTTTTGCAATGGATTTCGCACAATATGACCGAATTTCATGAGAAAAGTCGATTCAAGCAGAAAAAACGGCAAGGGGTTAACCTTGGTGTTTTGCCTATTTTTTCGAAATTTTTTTTTTCCTTGCAATGTTGCTAAATTGCAGTAAAATAGGGATTTATTGCAATTTCTTATGTTCTTTGTTCTTTTGCAATGGATTTTGCACAATATGACCGAATTTCAAGAGAAAAGTCGATTCAAGCCGAAAAAACGGCAAGGGGTTAACCTTGGTGTTTTGCCTATTTTTTTGAAATATTTTTTTTCCTTGCAATGTTGCTAAATTGCAGTAAAATAGGGATTTATTGCAATTTCTTATGTTCTTTGTTCTTTTGCAATGGATTTCGCACAATATAACCGAATTTCAAGAGAAAAGTCGATTCAAGCCGAAAAAACGGCAAGGGGTTAACCTTGGTGTTTTGCCTATTTTTTCGAAATATTTTTTTCCTTGCAATGTTGCTAAATTGCAGTAAAATAGGGATTTATTGCAATTTCTTATGTTCTTTGTTCTTTTGCAATGGATTTCGCACAATATGACCGAATTTCAAGAGAAAAGTCGATTCAAGCCGAAAAAACGGCAAGGGGTTAACCTTGGTGTTTTGCCTATTTTTTCGAATTTTTTTTTCCTTGCAATGTTGCTAAATTGCAGTAAAATAGGGATTTATTGCAATTTCTTATGTTCTTTGTTCTTTTGCAATGGATTTTGCACAATATGACCGAATTTCAAGAGAAAAGTCGATTCAAGCCGAAAAAAGGCAAGGGGTTAACCTTGGTGTTTTGCCTATTTTTTCGAAATATTTTTTTCCTTGCAATGTTGCTAAATTGCAGTAAAATAGGGATTTATTGCAATTTCTTATGTTCTTTGTTCTTTTGCAATGGATTTCGCACAATATGACCGAATTTCAAGAGAAAAGTCGATTCAAGCCGAAAAAACGGCAAGGGGTTAACCTTGGTGTTTTGCCTATTTTTTCGAAATTTTTTTTTCCTTGCAATGTTGCTAAATTGCAGTAAAATAGGGATTTATTGCAATTTCTTATGTTCTTTGTTCTTTTGCAATGGATTTCGCACAATATAACCGAATTTCAAGAGAAAAGTCGATTCAAGCCGAAAAAACGGCAAGGGGTTAACCTTGGTGTTTTGCCTATTTTTTCGAAATATTTTTTTCCTTGCAATGTTGCTAAATTGCAGTAAAATAGGGATTTATTGCAATTTCTTATGTTCTTTGTTCTTTTGCAATGGATTTCGCACAATATGACCGAATTTCAAGAGAAAAGTCGATTCAAGCCGAAAAAACGGCAAGGGGTTAACCTTGGTGTTTTGCCTATTTTTTCGAATTTTTTTTTCCTTGCAATGTTGCTAAATTGCAGTAAAATAGGGATTTATTGCAATTTCTTATGTTCTTTGTTCTTTTGCAATGGATTTCGCACAATATGACCGAATTTCAAGAGAAAAGTCGATTCAAGCCGAAAAAAGGCAAGGGGTTAACCTTGGTGTTTTGCCTATTTTTTCGAAATATTTTTTTCCTTGCAATGTTGCTAAATTGCAGTAAAATAGGGATTTATTGCAATTTCTTATGTTCTTTGTTCTTTTGCAATGGATTTCGCACAATATGACCGAATTTCAAGAGAAAAGTCGATTCAAGCCGAAAAAACGGCAAGGGGTTAACCTTGGTGTTTTGCCTATTTTTTCGAAATATTTTTTTCCTTGCAATGTTGCTAAATTGCAGTAAAATAGGGATTTATTGCAATTTCTTATGTTCTTTGTTATTTTGCAATGGATTTCACACAATATGACCGAATTTCAAGAGAAAAGTCGATTCAAGCCGAAAAAACGGCAAGGGGTTAACCTTGGTGTTTTGCCTATTTTTTCGAAATTTTTTTTTCCTTGCAATGTTGCTAAATTGCAGTAAAATAGGGATTTATTGCAATTTCTTATGGTCTTTGTTCTTTTGCAATGGATTTCGCACAATATAACCGAATTTCAAGAGAAAAGTCGATTCAAGCCGAAAAAACGGCAAGGGGTTAACCTTGGTGTTTTGCCTATTTTTTCGAAATATTTTTTTCCTTGCAATGTTGCTAAATTGCAGTAAAATAGGGATTTATTGCAATTTCTTATGTTCTTTGTTCTTTTGCAATGGATTTCGCACAATATGACCGAATTTCAAGAGAAAAGTCGATTCAAGCCGAAAAAACGGCAAGGGGTTAACCTTGGTGTTTTGCCTATTTTTTCGAAATTTTTTTTTCCTTGCAATGTTGCTAAATTGCAGTAAAATAGGGATTTATTGCAATTTCTTATGTTCTTTGTTCTTTTGCAATGGATTTCGCACAATATGACCGAATTTCAAGAAAAAAGTCGATTCAAGCCGAAAAAACGGCAAGGGGTTAACCTTGGTGTTTTGCCTATTTTTTCGAAATTTTTTTTTTCCTTGCAATGTTGCTAAATTGCAGTAAAATAGGGATTTATTGCAATTTCTTATGTTCTTTGTTCTTTTGCAATGGATTTCGCACAATATGACCGAATTTCAAGAGAAAAGTCGATTCAAGCCGAAAAAACGGCAAGGGGTTACCCTTGGTGTTTTGCCTATTTTTTCGAAATATTTTTTTTCCTCGCAATGTTGCTAAATTGCAGTAAAATAGGGATTTATTGCAATTTCTTATGTTCTTTGTTCTGTTGCAATGGATTTCACACAATATGACCGAATTTCAAGAGAAAAGTCGATTCAAGCCGAAAAAACGGCAAGGGGTTAACCTTGGTGTTTTGCCTATTTTTTCAAAATATTTTTTTCCTTGCAATGTTGCTAAATTGCAGTAAAATAGGGATTTATTGCAATTTCTTATGTTCTTTGTTCTTTTGCAATGGATTTCGCGCAATATAACCGAATTTCAAGAGAAAAGTCGATTCAAGCCGAAAAAACGGCAAGGGGTTAACCTTGGTGTTTTGCCTATTTTTTCGAAATATTTTTTTTCCTTGCAATGTTGCTAAATTGCAGTAAAATAGGGATTTATTGCAATTTCTTATGTTCTTTGTTCTTTTGCAATGGATTTCGCACAATATAACCGAATTTCAAGAGAAAAGTCGATTCAAGCCGAAAAAACGGCAAGGGGTTAACCTTGGTGTTTTGCCTATTTTTTCGAAATATTTTTTCCTTGCAATGTTGCTAAATTGCAGTAAAATAGGGATTTATTGCAATTTCTTATGTTCTTTGTTCTTTTGCAATGGATTTCGCACAATATGACCGAATTTCAAGAGAAAAGTCGATTCAAGCCGAAAAAACGGCAAGGGGTTAACCTTGGTGTTCTGCCTATTTTTTCGAATTTTTTTTTCCTTGCAATGTTGCTAAATTGCAGTAAAATAGGGATTTATTGCAATTTCTTATGTTCTTTGTTCTATTGCAATGGATTTCGCACAATATGACCGAATTTCAAGAGAAAAGTCGATTCAAGCCGAAAAAACGGCAAGGGGTTAACCTTGGTGTTTTGCCTATTTTTTCTAAATATTTTTTTTCCTTCCAATGTTGCTAAATTGCAGTAAAATAGGGATTTATTGCAATTTCTTATGTTCTTTGTTCTTTTGCAATGGATTTCGCACGATATAACCGAATTGCAAGAGAAAAGTCGATTCAAGCCGAAAAAACGGCAAGGGGTTAACCTTGGTGTTTGCCTATTTTTACGAAATATTTTTTTCCTTGCAATGTTGCTAAATTGCAGTAAAATAGGGATTTATTGCAATTTCTTATGTTCTTTGTTCTTTTGCAATGGATTTCGCACAATATGACCGAATTTCAAGAGAAAAGTCGATTCAAGCCGAAAAAACGGCAAGGGGTTAACCTTGGTGTTTTGCCTATTTTTTCGAAATTTTTTTTTTCTTGCAATGTTGCTAAATTGCAGTAAAATAGGGATTTATTGCAATTTCTTATGTTCTTTGTTCTTTTGCAATGGATTTCGCACAATATGACCGAATTTCAAGAGAAAAGTCGATTCAAGCCGAAAAAACGGCAAGGGGTTAACCTTGGTGTTTTGCCTATTTTTTCGAAATTTTTTTTCCTTGCAATGTTGCTAAATTGCAGTAAAATAGGGATTTATTGCAATTTCTTATGTTCTTTGTTCTTTTGCAATGGATTTCGCACAATATGACCGAATTTCAAGAGAAAAGTCGATTCAAGCCGAAAAAACGGCAAGGGGTTAACCTTGGTGTTTTGCCTATTTTTCGAAATTTTTTTTTCCTTGCAATGTTGCTAAATTGCAGTAAAATAGGGATTTATTGCAATTTCTTATGTTCTTTGTTCTTTTGCAATGGATTTCGCACAATATGACCGAATTTCAAGAGAAAAGTCGATTCAAGCCGAAAAAACGGCAAGGGGTTAACCTTGGTGTTTTGCCTATTTTTTCGAAATATTTTTTTCCTTGCAATGTTGCTAAATTGCAGTAAAATAGGGATTTATTGCAATTTCTTATGTTCTTTGTTCTTTTGCAATGGATTTCGCACAATATGACCGAATTTCAAGAGAAAAGTCGATTCAAGCCGAAAAAACGGCAAGGGGTTAACCTTGGTGTTTTGCCTATTTTTTCGAAATATTTTTTTTTCCTTGCAATGTTGCTAAATTGCAGTAAAATAGGGATTTATTGCAATTTCTTATGTTCTTTGTTCTTTTGCAATGGATTTCGCACAATATGACCGAATTTCAAGAGAAAAGTCGATTCAAGCCGAAAAAATGGCAAGGGGTTAACCTTGGTGTTTTGCCTATTTTTTCGAAATTTTTTTTTCCTTGCAATGTTGCTAAATTGCAGTAAAATAGGGATTTATTGCAATTTCTTATGTTCTTTGTTCTTTTGCAATGGATTTCGCACAATATGACCGAATTTCAAGAGAAAAGTCGATTCAAGCCGAAAAAACGGCAAGGGGTTAACCTTGGTGTTTTGCCTATTTTTTCGAGTTTTTTTTTTTTTTTCTTGCAATGTTGCTAAATTGCAGTAAAATAGGGATTTATTGCAATTTCTTATGTTCTTTGTTCTTTTGCAATGGATTTCGCACAATATGACCGAATTTCAAGAGAAAAGTCGATTCAAGCCGAAAAAACGGCAAGGGGTTAACCTTGGTGTTTTGCCTATTTTTTCGAAATATTTTTTCCTTGCAATGTTGCTAAATTGCAGTAAAATAGGGATTTATTGCAATTTCTTATGTTCTTTGTTCTTTTGCAATGGATTTTGCACAATATGACCGAATTTCAAGAGAAAAGTCGATTCAAGCCGAAAAAACGGCAAGGGGTTAACCTTGGTGTTTTGCCTATTTTTTCGAAATATTTTTT
>NW_027170402.1:12500-20000 GCF_036898095.1 Palaemon carinicauda
CCTTGTTCTGGGATACTTAAGCAACAAGCGCATCGAGGGACCAGCTCTTCCCTACAAGTAACCGCGTTAAACGGTTGTCCCTTCTCCCTCTCCCCCCGTCATGGGGGAGGCCTTACCTCTGGTGCACAAAATGGGCTGCACTAACGAAACGTCAAGTTAACAACAAGATATTTACAAAGACGGACAACGAAGGGACAGAGTTCCCTAACTGCCAACAAATTACCTTTCATCCGGGAGGTACGAGATTATCTTCGATGAAGGAGAAATTACCAAGAAGCGTGTCCATGAGAAGACACAGCTATGAAGAAGCGATCCCCAAACCGCATAAATAGAAGTCAAGTATTTCGCATCCCAATTGCTGAAGTGGTAGCAGAAGTCTACGGTTGCAGCCTCCAATCTTCAAGAAATTATATTGATCCAGTCTGTATTTAAACCCATGTAGAAGATTACTGTAAAGCTAATGTACATCAAAGTTCCAGAAGTAAAGTTAAGGAACTATACGGCATTTTACCATCACCCACTTTCCTGAGGGTCTAGAATTAAATAATATTTTTGCACTGAAAGGATTGAAGAGATACATTTATTTAATTAAAATAATATTAAAGTGGTGCTTAATGAAAGAAAAAAGAAAATGCCCAACAAAGCATCACAAATGGTGGCAGCTTGAATGGATAAAATGCCGTGATGATATTTTTCAGTGCATATATTAATGACTAAATTCTTCCAGATACCAGTTGTACACCTTTGCAGAATAAACATCAAGAAACTCAGAAAAATAGTGAGGACCTGAGACGAAGCAAGAGTCTAAACACAAGAAACCATTACCTAAGCGAAGAAGATGAAAACAAAAGGACAAGAAAGAAGAAATGTGAGTAAAAGAATCTCTCTCTTAAATAAGTCTCAGTTTAAAAGTGAAAAAAAAAAAAAGTGAAAAAACTTGTCTCTCGTTTAAGAATAGGATTTTTTTTTTATTCGCTATGGTTTCTTGAATGATGCATGAATTACTTTGTATTTTTCTTGTGTAAAATAAGATGTATTATGATTTTTTAAAGTGATGGTAATGATGTTAGCCCAAAGAATATATAAAAGGGAAATGTGATTTAAAATTACGCAAGTAGGTGAAAAATACAAACGAGCAACGTCCCATAAAAAAGTGAGTTTGAAGAATTAACAAACATTACTAACCCCGCTAATATGAATTCAGTAGGGAAATTAACACAGTTTTTGTGGAAATATAGGTAGGAATAACCAAGATAAAAGAAGGTTAGAGAAATGTACCATATGTAAGTGGTTAGCTGATATTGAAAGTAGAATAGTTAGTCTGAGAATAAACAATGAGACAGCAGAATTAAACAGGCTATGTTAACCGTGTATACAAATGTAAGTGATGCTCACATAACCTTGAATGGTAAGTAATTTAAAAATGCAGCAAATCTGAGTGAGTTTCAAAAATAATGTAGGCAATTATGGCGATCAGTCAAAGAGACAGACAGGTTAACAAATCTACGAAAGTTCCTATAGGTAAAATATGAGGGTGGCTCGGTAAATGAATTTGCCACATAAATGGAGGATCACGTAGCAACAGTAAAAGGAACAGGATTCCTTTGTTAAAGGTAAGTTTATTGCTAATGATAATTCCCTATATATAGAAATAAATGAGGCATTAAAAAAAAAAATGTGAAAAATAGCATCCTAGATATGAGTTTTACAAAAAGAAAAGGGAAAATAGCAAAATGATAGGAAATCAGGAAGAAAAATCCTAAGGGACTAATAGCCACAAAAACCTACCAGAGAAATTTTGAGTTATTTAAATAGATGCAGGGAAGTTCGAACAGCAGACTGGAACGAGGCGCAAAAAAAAAAAAAAAAAAAAAAAAAAAAAAAAAAAAAAAAAAATTACCCTAGAGTTAAATAGAATAATGGGCAGAAATTTAGGTCAAAGATAGTTTAAAGAAATAAAGATGACACATTTAGGTCTAGGGAAAGATTACATAAAAAGGGGATAGAAATTAGGCAAAATAATGAAAAAGGGAAAACATACAGGGAGAAAGGCAGGCACAGAGATAAAGAACCCCATCATGAAATTAAACAAAGACACTTCTCAGAAAGCCCTCCGGCACAAAGAAAGTGAAATACAAATCCTCCAAGTAGTGAAAAGAAAAGAATTAAAAATAATTAGCCGGATAGAAAGGAAGTCAGGAAGACGAAAAATTTTATATAGGAAAGATAGGCATATGTAGCGGAGGTACATCCACGTTGCAAGTGACTATTTTATCTTATGGAGACTCTGGCAAATATAGTTGATATACTAGGATGCAATACATTGATAGAATATTGAGAAATACCTGCTTCCAAATTTTAAGGGTGAAAATAAAATGATATGCAGAAATGAAATGCAAACAAGTAAAAATCAAGGGGTATGAACCGTCAGGTTAGGTAGAGAATTAAATGCCAAAATGTGCCAAATGATGAATAAAGATGTCATTTTTTTTGTAACATTTCCCAATAGAGCCTTAAGATATCGTTCAAAAACGATATAAAGATGAAGTATGAATTTTATTTGTGAGAAGTGCAGGCTTAAAATAAAGAAAAGAAAAAAAATGAGATAGTCAGGGTATGATTCTACTTGTCAAAGACAAGTCTTTTACAAAACTGGCCACTTTGTAGGAGACGAATTTGACATGAGAAACAGACTCCAGACTAAGAAAGGGAAATGGAAATTGATTAAAAAGACAAGGAGAAATAAAGTTGAGAAATAGGAAGAGTAGCCAAGAATAGATATACTCCTTGTCAATATATGACAGGCGCCATATAAATAAAATAGAATGTCGACAGAAATACAGTGAATAAAATAGAATAGCCTAAATAAAAAGGGAATTCCAAGAAATAAATGTCATAGGCAATTGAAGCTATAGGTTTATAAAATTAAAGAAATATGTTGTTGTTAGGCACAAAGATTTAAGATGAAGATATAGGCATATGAATAATAAATGAGCTATGATGCTATTAAATAAATAAAGTCTGATCAGTACTGAAAATATAAAAAGCTAGAATTTAGCTAGAGAAGTCATAATGATGCCTAAATAAAAATAACCCGCAGAGATAAAGAAGATAGGTTAACTAAAAATAGGATGCCAGAGTCTGTCAAAAGAGACAATAATGCAGTTCAGATGAAGGAAAATACAAGCACACTAATTAATTAATACTACTCCGGATAAAATAACTCATCTGAATGGCGGGTAATGACTTCTAAAATAAAGGAGTAGAGATTACAGTTAGGTAATCAGAAAGGGGCAAAAATTTACCATAAGGAGCATAGAAATAGGGATAGATGAGAAATAGGCAGAGATTAGCCATTGCAGGCGATAGGTTAGGCAGAAAAGAATAGAAACATCGGCGCCAGAACCTGCCCAGAGAAACTGTCAAAAACTTATTAAAACTTTTTAAATACCGGTATGAATCATGAAATATTACCTATCAGCCAACGCCCCATAACGAACACGGTGAGTGTTAAAATGAATCAATAAGACTCCTTATAAATCTCCCGAGATATATTACCCAATGAGGATAGAAGTTAGACTAGTAGATCATCATAAGTAGAATATAAATGACATGTCTATCCCGATAATAAATAATGTTTGGCTCGATTATTGAGGAGTAAAATATTGTAAGTACCATGGTCAAAGAATACAAGCCATTCACGGCTATTAGCATTTTGAAGAATGTTAGAAATTAGAGTGAAGTCGACGGGCTCACTCAGCTCCTCTAACTATTGACAGAATGATGATCTAAATTTGGAGACAGAAAGAATAAGCCTATAGAATGATGTTACTAAGTTTAGTAAGAATATAGAGCCATAAGAACAATAGAACTAGTCTAGAATAGGGAGAATAGCAGGATAAAGAGCCAGATTAAAGAGTGACCCATCCCTAGATTTGAATAGGGTAAGTAAACAGAGTAGATAGATTCAAGATATGTAGAGAAATAAGGGTTAAAGTGGAAATCCTGCTCCACTAAGATTGAGAGATGTAAAAGATTTTTTTTTTTTTTTGGAATGATAGGATCTTAGGGATAATAAGCAGTATTTGCTAAATTACCCAAGCCTTAAAATAAAGTTAACCTAAAAATATGTAGTGTGCAAATGAAATAGAAGGCTATAAATAATGAAAAGAAATGAATTTTGATCCTACATTACCTTAACCCGATCTCTTAACCAGGAGTTATAAAAATAATGTGTGAAGCCTCATAAATATAAAAAGAAATGTCTCATTAAAAAGGTAAAACCCGAAGAAGGGTAATGTATCATGAGAGTAGTCTTAAATTAAATGAAAATAACCGAGTAGGATAGATTATCCAAATAATGGTCTAGAGAAGTTTAAAAATTTGTTTAGGGCATAGAGTATATGTGCTTATTGCTCATAAGAATGATTGTGATTTTACAGTCCAAGAAGGACTATTGTGGATGAAAGAATAAAAGGAATCTTAGGAGCCTTAAAGTACTGGATGTTTGTCCAGGATAAATCACTTTATTGGTAGGTTTATGATGATAAAATAAAGATTATTTAAAAGGACAGGAAGATGTTAAAAGGAAATATAACTACCAATATTTTGTTTCAGTTGTCAGGCAGGAGACCTAGAAATAGGAAGAATTAAAATAGAACAAGAGAAACCAAAGGTTAATAGGAATGATGTAGATGAATTACTCCCAAAAATAGGAATCATATAACAGGATGGCATATTGCTTAAAGGAATACATACAAAGAATAGGGAGAAATACTTGTTCATGAATAGAAATTCCTGACATACTAACAAAATACTAACAAAAACTCATGCTCAAGTTAGTAGGACATCCAGTAATCAAAGACTGCATTTAATGATGAAATAAATTTTTGACCTAAGATAGATGTTTGAGATCGTAAAATTAAAGCCTACATATAAGAAGTATAAAGGTCATATAAGGGTAAGAATCCTTTAGAAATTACGATTGCATTTTCTCAATCCCATAGTGGTGGTACCAACGGACTACCAGGGACTCTGTTCCCAGAACTTGACAAATGATAAAAACATACTGGTCTACATAGAATTTGATTTAACAAAGAAATGGTTGATGAGTCTGTAACAGAATAATTTGAGACCAGGATAAATAACTAGACATTCGTGTCTATAGATATTCTCTTGGGCAATGCACCCGAATTTATTAGAGATTAATGAAAACTGTGCAATATTTTTCTTGTAGTAAGAAGGGTGAAATAAGCCATGATAAGTCAAGTTAAAATAAAAAAAAAAAAAGGGGCAAATAAAATAATAGCAAGGGGGTTGAGGATGTCCTGCGAACTATATATAGACCAACATAGAAGACTAATAACAATTACTTAAAGAGAACTAATTTACTTTGAAATAACTCGGTATATGGAAAACAGATTTTTTTGTTAGGTAGATTTAAGAAAGACTACTAAACTCCTTGGGAAATGAAATAAAAATATCTGGGCACTCATACAAATATTGAGGGTAACAAATGAGTGAAATCTTTTAATTATGTAAAGTGTGTTATCCTAGAATTTGAATATGTATTCCGTAATCAACAAAGAAGGTCCAAATCATAAATGTCTCCAAACAATTAATTAAAGGACCACAGAGAATATTGAGTTGCAAACTAAGATGAAAAGTTTTTGATAAAAGTTATGGATAATGAAGACAGGTGAAATATGAACCCATAGGTGATTGAATATTTACAAATGTATTGATTTTGTTTGCAAGTTTGAATAAATAATGATGCCATTAGAGCAAAAGAATTATTACTGCATTTTATAGGCGATGCATTGATTGATATTTTTTTTTTGTAACACGTGTAACAATGATAAACATGCATGTATATAATGAATTTTATTATGTTTTGATGATGATTAAGTTAACTTAAATAATTATGAAGAAAGAAAGATTTAAGTGATTAAAAGATAAGATGTGTACCAATAATGAACTTTGAAGTTGAATGTCTCAAAGAGATATTTTAGACCCATAATAATTATGCAGGTAATAGTGAACAATTAAGTACATATGATGAATTACAATAATTAAACCTTTCATTTTGAAGTTAAAAAGAGTGTGTGTGGAAACACATGAATTGATTTTTATGCCTGTGTAGTAGATGAATCCTTGAAGAAAGGATAAATAAGGTGTTTTAATTGAGACAGTCTGCAATTGATTTCTTTAAAGAAAAGTTTTAACATTGAAATGTAAGTTCCTGTCACTTGAATTTTATGAATACCCTTCTGAATGAAATATATGTATAGTTGAGAATTGAAGTTCTTTAGATAAAAATAATACGCAGACAAGGTGCAAATAAGATTCAAATTTATAAACATAATTTTGTTATGTATTGAATATGTTTCTTTATTATGAAATGATTATGATGTTTGATGATTTAGGACATTAATATATTTGAATTTTTGATTTTGCTCATTATTTTTATGAAGAAGGTGAGAAATATTTCTTTTGATGCCATTAATTAACAGTGATTTACCATGATAATATTGATGAGTAAATAAGGTACCATAATGATGTTTTACAAATGTTTATTGGTACTGGTTACAAATGAGTAATACTCTTGATGAGTTATGATGTGCATGACACATAATTATATTTTTTGTTGCAGAAATATTTTGATTTATTTTAATTGATGTTATGTATGTTTGAACATTTATTTTCTGCCATTTATTGCATTGCATTGAAGAAATGATTTTTGTGTTTACATCAATAAGACCAAGATTTTGAGGTCATAGGTAATGGAAAATATGAATTGAATAGAAGTTAAAGGTGAAGGCATTTCCTAATTGATTGCACAGTTGAACACAGAAGACATTATTAATTTTGCCTTACGTACCCAGTGAATTAAGGGTTAAATATTCCATTATCAAGAATTAAGAAAAATAATATGTTTCAATATTGTGTTGAATTATTTGAAGGAAACAGGAAGTTTTTCCTAAACATATATTGATGATAAACGTATGCAATTGCATTGTTTTAAAGATGATTGATGATAATTTTCTTTTGATGAAGATGATTTTGATTTATTGAGCTAAGGTGCATATTATTTTATTGATGATGATTTTGATTTATTGCATTGAAATGCATATTGTTTGATGATGATGTTTTTGATTTATTGTGTTGAAATGTATTTCTTTTGGTGATAATGAATTATTGATGAATTATTTATGGGTAAACCATGAAATGAGTTGATAAGTAGTGAATTCCACAGGAATTCAGGTACGTGACCGAGTGGTGTCATGTAAAGGAAAATATTCGTACTGAATAAGGTGATATGTGTATTTGATCAAGTATTTTATGAGTTTTATTCGTTAGTTAAACGATAGAGAGACATTGAGATAAAGAGAGAGAGAGAGAGAGAGACGAGAAAAATAAAATTAGAGTGAGGTGGTAGTTGAGAGGCACTGTTTGTGAAAAGTGCTGACATAAGCGATAAATTGGCCAAAACAACGCAAT
>NW_027170403.1:10000-15000 GCF_036898095.1 Palaemon carinicauda
AATAATAATAATAATAATAATAATAATAATAATAATAATAATAATAATAATAATAATAATAATAATAATAATAATAATAATAATAATAATAATAATAATTATAATAATAATAATATTAATAATAATAATAATAATATATTATCTTCTTCTCTTCATTTGAACAATCCGTCAGTAACTGGGAAAGGGACATATCAATAGGAAGGTGATGAAGACCATATCATTCACAATTTGTCTTTAATATATCACAACACATTGTAAAAGTACAGATAATATGTACAAAGTATAAAACACTATCACAATGTTAGTGCACACAAAGTAATTGTCACTTTTATACAAAATTTATAAATTACGTGGTGTTAAGTTTAACACATCCTTCGACTCAACCGGTTTCGAGCAGTGAGAAGGTTTTCTGCTCATTGTCAAGAGTGAACTGAAATGCAGGTGTTGTTTTGATGGCTTATATACGGAGTCCTGCTACGCGATTCCATCTTCACTGGTTAAGAACCGCCCTAGGGCGGAGACCGTTAATCCTATTGGGTGGTGGCCTCTGCCTCGCCGGGATGTTTGGTGGGATTACTGGCTCTGGTTCTGTCAGGAGATAATCCCTGTTTTGACCTTCAGCTATATCAGTCCTGTCAGTGTTGTTATTGCCTGGACTATTGTTGATAGTGGACCTTATACATGTTGGCAATAAGGTCCTTTCTTGCGTGGTGTTGAGGTTAGGTCTTTGTTGGTGAATAAAAATAGCTTCCATTATCCGGAGACGTCTACTGTCAGGGGCATGGCCGATGATTGTTACATTTTTCACTATATGCTCCCTTGTTGTCATGAAATTATGTTTTTGGAGGCAATGCATTTTTATTGCACCCTGTTGCACGTGGCAAGATAATCTCTTAGAAAGACGCATCGTCGTCATCCCGATGTAGGTGCCAGGACATTCCTGGACGGGGCATTTATATCGGTACACTACGTTCGTCTTTTTCAAGTCATCTTGCATGGCGGGGGCAGGGTTGTTTTTCATTATCAAGTCTCGTGTTTTTGCTGATTGGTAATAAATTATGAGGTTGATTTCAGTATCCTCTGCCGTGGCAAAAACGTTGTTTTTTATTATATTTTTCATAATCTTTTCTTCTTCGTTGTAGTTTACGCTCATAATGCCTTTATAGTAAAGATTTATTTTTGCTGGCGTGTTGGTATCATTAGGGCCTTCATTCTGGTACCATTTCTCGATTTCTTTTTTAATTTGCCGATTAATGTCCTTATTCGTGAAGCCATTATTCACCAGAATTTTAGTAACTCTGTCAAGTTCCTCGTGGGTGCCTCTCCACGAAGAACAGTGAGAAATGGCTCTCCGAATAAAAGCCTTAATGGTGGCAGTTTTATACCGACTAGGGCACTCGCTGTCACCATTCAGACATAGGCCGAGATTCGTTGGTTTTACGTACACCGAGGTACTAAAACTATCATTGCTTGTTTCTACAAGGACATCAAGGAAGGGGAGACGTCCTTGGAGGCTGTGCTCTAGGGTGAACCTGAGCGAGCTGCATTCCTCGAAAATTCGGCGAAGTTCTTCTATGCTCTCCTGATTGGCCGTTTTTATGAAAGTATCGTCAATGTATCGTACATAGAGGTCTGGTTTACTGATTTTTCGAAAAACTCTCTCCCCGACTACTCCCATATAAAAATTAGCAAAGAGGACGCCTAAAGGGGACCCCATAGCGACTCCATCTTTCTGAATAAATATATGGCCCTTATGGGTAGTGAAAGGGGCTTTCTTGGTGCATATTTCTAATAGTGCACGGAGAGAGGCCTCGGGGATGTTGAGGGTGGGTGTCGTTGTATCCCTATAAACTCTGTCCATTATGAATTTTATTGTTTCATTCACGGGAACGTTAGTAAATAGGGACTCGACATCCTTGGAGGCAATAACTCCGTCACTTGTGGAATTTCTCAGTTTTTCTAGGAATTCTGCTGATGATGTCACACAATATTTATTGGGGATATAGGGTGTGAGTAAGGTGTTCATTCTCTTAGCAAGCTGGTATGTAGGGGCAGGGCACTGGCTGATAATAGGCCTGAGAGGGTTCCCTTGCTTGTGCGTTTTTACATTTCCGTATAAGTAGCCGAGCCCAAAATCACCTGAAATAGGTGGCAAATGGACGGCGTTGGTGGCAGCATTAATGGTTTGTATAATGCTGTTTGCTTCCCTCTTGATATCCTCAGTGGGGTTGCGGGACAATCGTTCAAATTTTGAGGTATCAGCCAAAATTTGATCTAGTTTCTCATGGTACTCCTCTGTATTTATGAGAACGAAGGCGGCAGTTTTATCTGCACGGCGTACAGTGATGCCTTCTTGCAATCTAAGAGCCTTGGCAGCATCTCTCATCTCATTCGTGACAATCCCACTCCGGTATTGGCCACGGTCAGTGAGGGCTTCTGCCAAGAGTAGGGGTTGGAGGGCATCAGTCGTCCGTAGGGCACCTCTACGTTCATTTTCTTGTATGGTGTCAAGGAGGAGCTCGATTTCCAATCTCTTGTCAGTCGGTCTTGGTTTGGTCATGTAGTGGCAATTAAGGCCTAAACATAATATTTCTTCTTGAGCAGGCGTGGGAACGTAATTGGTGAGATTTACATACTCTTGCCTCTTTTCTGGGATCCTAAGTTTGCCTCCATTGATATTAATGAGTTTTCTTATTACAGTTTTGGTCCGATTTCGTTGGTCTTTCTCTTTTAGTTTATTAAGGAGGTAAGAGATATTTTCTGGGTAGGTAAGGTGATTCCTTTGTTGATCATTATCATCAGGTTGCCTTTCATCACTTTCTTCAATAATACTGTGGTCTAGATTGTCTTGTTCCTCTCTCACAATGTATTCCGGGACCTCTCCAGAAGGGCGTGCTTGATCAATGGCGATGTTCTGGATTTCAGCCCATTCACTCTGCAGACGAGCAAGGCGTGCATATAGATCTTTCTTTTCATGCAGTTTAGTATCCAATTGCCGGCGAAGGAGAGATGTCCATGGATGTCGAGTCCCTATTTACTAACGTTCCCGTGAATGAAACAATAAAATTCATAATGGACAGAGTTTATAGGGATACAACGACACCCACCCTCAACATCCCCGAGGCCTCTCTCCGTGCACTATTAGAAATATGCACCAAGAAAGCCCCTTTCACTACCCATAAGGGCCATATATTTATTCAGAAAGATGGAGTCGCTATGGGGTCCCCTTTAGGCGTCCTCTTTGCTAATTTTTATATGGGAGTAGTCGAGGAGAGAGTTTTTCGAAAAATCAGTAAACCAGACCTCTATGTACGATACATTGACGATACTTTCATAAAAACGGCCAATCAGGAGAGCATAGAAGAACTTCGCCGAATTTTCGAGGAATGCAGCTCGCTCAGGTTCACCCTAGAGCACAGCCTCCAAGGACGTCTCCCCTTCCTTGATGTCCTTGTAGAAACAAGCAATGATAGTTTTAGTACCTCGGTGTACGTAAAACCAACGAATCTCGGCCTATGTCTGAATGGTGACAGCGAGTGCCCTAGTCGGTATAAAACTGCCACCATTAAGGCTTTTATTCGGAGAGCCATTTCTCACTGTTCTTCGTGGAGAGGCACCCACGAGGAACTTGACAGAGTTACTAAAATTCTGGTGAATAATGGCTTCACGAATAAGGACATTAATCGGCAAATTAAAAAAGAAATCGAGAAATGGTACCAGAATGAAGGCCCTAATGATACCAACACGCCAGCAAAAATAAATCTTTACTATAAAGGCATTATGAGCGTAAACTACAACGAAGAAGAAAAGATTATGAAAAATATAATAAAAAACAACGTTTTTGCCACGGCAGAGGATACTGAAATCAACCTCATAATTTATTACCAATCAGCAAAAACACGAGACTTGATAATGAAAAACAACCCTGCCCCCGCCATGCAAGATGACTTGAAAAAGACGAACGTAGTGTACCGATATAAATGCCCCGTCCAGGAATGTCCTGGCACCTACATCGGGATGACGACGATGCGTCTTTCTAAGAGATTATCTTGCCACGTGCAACAGGGTGCAATAAAAATGCATTGCCTCCAAAAACATAATTTCATGACAACAAGGGAGCATATAGTGAAAAATGTAACAATCATCGGCCATGCCCCTGACAGTAGACGTCTCCGGATAATGGAAGCTATTTTTATTCAACAACCAAGACCTAACCTCAACACCACGCAAGAAGGGACCTTATTGCCAACATGTATAAGGTCCACTATCAACAATAGTCCAGGCAATAACAACACTGACAGGACTGATATAGCTGAAGGTCAAAACAGGGATTATCTCCTGACAGAACCAGAGCCAGTAATCCCACCAAACATCCCGGCGAGGCAGAGGCCACCACCCAATAGGATTAACGGTCTCCGCCCTAGGGCGGTTCTTAACCAGTGAAGATGGAATCGCGTAGCAGGACTCCGTATATAAGCCATCAAAACAACACCTGCATTTCAGTTCACTCTTGACAATGAGCAGAAAACCTTCTCACTGCTCGAAACCGGTTGAGTCGAAGGATGTGTTAAACTTAACACCACGTAATTTATAAATTTTGTATAAAAGTGACAATTACTTTGTGTGCACTAACATTGTGATAGTGTTTTATACTTTGTACATATTATCTGTACTTTTACAATGTGTTGTGATATATTAAAGACAAATTGTGAATGATATGGTCTTCATCACCTTCCTATTGATATGTCCCTTTCCTAGTTACTGACGGATTGTTCAAATGAAGAGAAGAAGATAATAAGAACAATAGAAAAAGTTAATTACAAGATTAACGCCACTGAGGCAGCAATCACTTTTAATAAAACCTGCTTAAAAGAGGGTCTACTCCCAAAATATAATAATAATAATAATAATAATAATAATAATAATAATAATAATAATAATAATAATAATAATAATAATAATAATAATAATAATAATAATAATAATAATAATACAATTTT
>NW_027170404.1:0-27673 GCF_036898095.1 Palaemon carinicauda
TAGGGAGGAGGTTATGTTTTTCGCCCTTGTTTGTCTGTTTGTTTGTGAACAACTTCCGGGCCACAATTTTACTCATAGAGTAGTGAAACTTTCTGGGATTAATTGTTGAGACATGGAAGTGATTCAATTTTGAAACCCCTAAGTCAAAGGTCAAGGTCAAAGTCGAGTAAAAGGTCGAGAGATGAGCTGCCATGGCGGAGGTCTGCGCTCTACTAAGAGCCTCCTAGTTATTATTATCATTATTATTATTATTATTATTATTATTATTATTATTAGCCAAGCTACAACCCTAGTAGGAAAAGCAGGATGCTATATAAGCCCAAGGGCTCCAACAGGGAAAAATAGCCCAGTGAGGAAGGAAAACAAGGAAATAAACTACAAGAGAAGTGATGAATAATTAAAGTAAAACATTTGAAGAACAGTAATAACATTAGATAAATCATTCACATATAAACGATAACAACTTCAAAAAGAAAAGTCTGAGTGAAAAGGTTTAATTTGGTCTATTCATAAAATATTGAAGTATTTTGAAGTATTTATGTTATGTGTGTATGTTGAAGAACTCACTGACTGTATTTGCATATCAACAAATGAATTCTTTTGTATGTATGTATGTAAACTCTAAGTCAGAATAACTCATACACCAATCACATCAAATTCACGGTTCCTTCTTACGCTTTTGAAGGGCAAAATAGACCAAAACTAGAGGGGTACTCAGTAGAGTGCAGACCTCTGCCGAGGCAGCTTATTTCTCGACGTTTTGTGCGACCTTGATCTTGACCTTTGACCTTGATATGTATTAATTGGCGTGGATTTTCGTGCACTCACATATGAACCAAGTTTGAAGTCTCTGTGATAATGATGTGCAAACTTATGGCTGATTACGCAAATTGGACATTTTGCTTGACTGCGGCCTTGACCTTTGACCTTGACCTTCCAAAATTTACTAATTTACAGATTTTTACATCACAGTTAAAACCTACAAGTTTTATAAGTCTATGATTGAAATTGTGGCCAAGAAGCTGTTCACACACACACAAAAAAAAAACACAAACAGGGGAGTAAGCATAACTTCCTTCCAACTTCGTTGGCGGAGGTAATTAAACCGCCTTTTACGACATTTCATCGCCACAAACAGTTTTCACAATCTTCAAAATGTGAGAAAATTCACATTTTTTTCTTCAAATCAAAAGAGAATATGTAACTGGAACTCAGTACCGTAATTTTTAAGTTGAATATCGACTTGATTTTACGAAAATACGGCCTTTTGATTTCATCAATGGCTTTAAAAAGGAATATAGGCCTAGAACCAGGAACTGGTAGGCTAATGTCTCCGTTTCTTTCTTTACTAACAACTACGATTAAAAACTAGACATTATTGCTCTCAAAAACAGAAAATGACTGTCGAGCAATCTCACAGATTTGGAACTTATCACGCGTTAAAAAAAAAAAACGATTTTGTCAACGGCAAAATAAAAATAAAAATTCTTCGCCTATTTAAGTCTTTTGTAAGAAAATCGCTGCTTATTCAATTTTCTAAGAGTTCAGTCATAAAAATTCGCGAAAGCGTGAAAAAAAAAAACCTGAAAAGTATATGCTTTGACCCCCATTCCCTCCATTATTACAAACGGTTTAAAGGTCACTCATGAATGGCAGAGGCAAGGGACAGTGATATTGACCTATCAAGCAGGACAATGCCTTACATAAGATCAGCGCCCAAGCCCCCTCTCCACCCAAGCTAGGACCAAGGAAGGCCAGACAATGGCTGATGATGACTCAGCAGATAGACATATAGGCTCCCCCAAACCCCCAATTGGTAGCTCACAAGGATGGTGAGGTTGCAACGACCAAAGGGACTAAAGGCCCGTTTACTCGGGGATAGTTTACTCAGTAAACTATCCCCCTGTAAGCCGGCCTTAACTAGTTTGAGCGGGACTCGAACCCCAGTCCGGGGAGCACCAGTCAGGGGCGTCACCGCATAGGCCAACCACACCCTAGTTAAAGGCGCTTGTTTATTAACCTGGACCTTCTTTCCCCAAGACTATGACTGGAATGAATCTTTTACTGACGAAAAATACATTCCTAAACAAGCCCTTAGAATTCCCCTAAATAAGATTTAACAATTCTATCAGCAATAATCATTTGACACACTTGCATCTTCTATAACTTTGATATAAAATGCATTGACTTTTCATAAATTCCTTTATGATACCAAAAACATTAATAGAATATTCAGAGCCTATTTGTGTCTTGATTTCAGTGTGTCCTATTAAGATATATTCGTAAACCCATAACAAAATTGAGTGTCAGAGTAACTAGATATTATTATGAACTAACCTTACTTACTGAAGCCAAATTTCAATTGTTCATTAAAATTATCAAGCAAATTTTACATATTGAAGCCAAATTTTAATTGTTGTCATTAAATATTACTATAAACTAACCTTACATATCAAAACCAAATTTCAGTTGTTGAATATTCACCTATAGAGAAAATGATTGCTAAATTCTGATTGACATAAGGATATTTGAGTGCTAAAAATACATTTTCCCTCCCCCCAAAACCAAGACAGATATTAATCATGAACCCAAGACCAGCAGAAATCACCGATTTGTGACAAATTCCCCAAAAGTGGGGCCCTTAGTCGAAGATTGATTTTAGCCAATTAGAGACCTCCACTATACTCTGCATTTCTAATGACTTTCTTGTAGTTTGGCAAGGAAATATTGACTTATTTCACTGACAGACTATTTAAAAGGTTCAAGGTTTGTGGTGTCAGATTCATAAGAATAGATACTCGCCAGAACGTCAGTCGGGCAAGCCCAGCCCCACAAGTGTGGTGCTCAACCACAGCAGTGGCTTCTACAGTAAACATCTTAAATTTATTAGTCCCGGTCTGGGATCCATCTGTCGCCATGTGAATGCTATAAGCGATCATGTTACCACTGTACTAGCCAGTATAAACAAGTTTCAATATCTAATAGATACTAGTGAAACAAAGTAACTAAAATACAAAGACCTATTAGAACTGAAACTAAAAGTCTTACGTTACAAGAGAAGTACTGAAATCTACTCAACCAACCAGTCAGTACTGATGCCACATGCTTGCGTTACATTAAAGGAGCCGAAATCCTTTAATATGTACCACCGCCACATGCAGACGTCACCAGCCAGGAGACACAGAAGGATATTTAGGTTTGCAGAATACAAGATGTATTAATAAATGAGATGCAAACTTGTTCTTAAATCGACTTCGTGTCTCCTGGGGGACGATCATTAAAGACTGGGTTTTTTTTATTAACAAAATTTCCTAGCTTTTTAAAGTCTCGGTAATACCCTCTTACCTGTTCTTGTCAATGACACCATCTGCAAAAGAGAAAAATACATAATTAGTATCAAATATGAAGCTGATTATGATCAGCAAATTTTCAATGGATAATATCCAACATGACCACTAATAATGATTTAAGTTTTTAAGGAAAATTAATTATTTTCTTGTTTTCTCTGAGTTACGTTAAGGTAGATTTTGATAACTGATATTGACTACAGCATATAATTCTTCAAATATTTGAGACTGAAACTTAACTTTTGTACGTGACATAAAATCTAGTGAATACTACTTTGTGTCCAAGCTTTCAGTGGGGCATGAGACCACATACACTTTCCGTGAGTAACATTGTAAGTAATTAGGTAAGTAGATAAGTAACCAAGGAAGTAAGTATATATGTAGCCAATGAATTAAGTAGATAAGTAACCGATTAAGCAATAAGACATGTTAATATGAAGCTGTTGTATCGTAAGAAATGCAAAAATAATAAAGGTCAACACCATTCAAGAAATTGATCTAATTTGGCAGCCAGTTCATTGAGATGGGATTTCAAATGATCATTCACTTTTCAAGATCATTTAACAAAATGAAAAATTGAAGCGATGTATAACAGAGGGTCAACAAACGGCCCATAAATCATATTATTATTATTATTATTATTATTATTATTGTTATTATTATTATTATTATTATTATTATTATTATTATTATTATTATTATTATTATTATTATTATTATTATAGCTAAGCTACAACCCTAGTTGGAAAAGCAGGATGCTATAATGCCAAAGGGCTCCAACAGGAAATTGGTACTGGGGGAATGAACAAGGATATTTAGTACGTATTTAGGAAATTTATCTATTCAATAAATACGATGAAATTATCGTACTTGAGTGGATCTCGAATCCCAATTCAGCAGATTGAAAGGCAGAGAGAGAGAGAGAGAGAGAGAGAGAGAGAGAGAGAGAGAGAGAGAGAGAGAGAGAGAGAGAAATATTGGTCTATTACATAACGTACTTAAGTTTTAAACAAATTGACTGGTGTCTACAGGATGTAGTTAGCCTGCTTTACATTCTAATAAATCGAGTAGTTAAATATGCTCAGATAACGAGCCTCAATATAATAGAAATAATTACACTAAACGAAAAAGAACTTAAATATATGAAAAATAATATTTTGGACGGTGTTAGTTGTATGTTATTAAAAATGCCGTAACATTTTAAATGGTTGTTTACTGAAAACCCCATTCTTAAAACCTATGACTTATACATTTCGAAAAAACAAGATCTACTCTATATATGCATAGAGGAAACGTTGTGTGACATTTAAAACGTTAGCAACACCGGTAAGACAAAGTGGTACAAACATTTGTAAAATACGAAAACCGGGAATCGTGCTTGTGTCGTGTAAGAGTCATGATAGCTTTCAGATTTTGGTCCCAAAACACCTTCTGACTTTGCCCAATCATTCCTAAAGTCATCTCTCTCTCTCTCTCTCTCTCTCTCTCTCTCTCTCTCTCTCTCTCTCTCTCTCTCTCTCTCTCTCTCTCTCTCTCTCTCCCTAAGACCTTGGATTCATCCTCCAAATTTCTCATAGATTCTCAAACTCAACTTCGTTTATAAGAAAGACTTATGTCAAAATATTTAATTAAATTTGTATAAAATTCAACATTTGAATGTTCATATCACTAAGAAATTCTGTTGCAATAAAAACACTGACGTAAAAATCACTAAGAATATTGAATTAATAACTAGGCAATTAAAAAGGCTTAAATCTCCAGTAACGAATTGCAAAATAAAAAAAAAAAAAAAAAAAATGTATATAAATTACATTTGTATAAAATTATGATTCCTAACGATTTGGAAAGTCATTTTCCTTATGCATAAATATTTCTGTGAAACCCAACATACGATTAAGTAAAATCTATGTAGTTTTGCTTACTTATCTATGAATTTTATAAGTAATACTATTATTATTCCTATTCCTATGAATAAATAGGAATCATTAAGAACACAGAAAATAAAATTGGGTTTACCAAGCAATTCTTTTATAACCAATAAGTGCTGACACAAGTTATATATATATATATATATATATATATATATATTATATATATAATATATATATATATATATATATATATATATATATATATATATCTATATATATATATATATATAATATATATATATATATATATATATATATATATATGTATATATATATATATATATATATATATATATATATATATATATTATCTGAATCCTAACTTATTTCGCCCCAAGAACAACCCCCCCCCCCTATTTCCCCTTCCCAAACACACACACACACACTGACCTCAGCCGATTAGCAGTCCCGCAACCGTCAAAGGAACCAACCACAGCGTGCAATATGTATCAAATTTTACTGGAGTTGGTACTGTATACTGTACATATGCACACACACGCACATACATGTACTTCATTCATATATGCATTCACATGCACGTATACATACATATTCAACTTTCCTTTTCTAATAGGTTGCAAGAATAAATTTAACATATTTCAGCCCTTGATTCCTTCTCCGGGATTATAAACAATTTAACTATCACGATACGAAAACATTCTTCATTGGGCATGAAAATGAGGTTTATGTGCCAAACCTTAGTTACTGAGGCACAAATAATTACCTATATATCTTAGACACAAATTTAATTGCTCGTAGAACATTAACGAAGAATTGGCGTAATAAAGACACACGAAGTACTTATAACTAGTTTTAATTCACAAAAAAAAAAAAAAAATGCCGGATTTAATTTACATATCGAACTATTTATTGTCATTGTGGATATTCCAACTAAAATACTGCATATGTAAGTTCACAAAGACCTTTATAATTAGGCAGCACTGAAGCTGTGTTTCCCCGTCTTCAAATCTTCGAGCAAAACTGCGGGTAACAACCACCTTTGCTTAACAATTAGAAAAACAGACGAGAAACCAATAACATCCTGGTTTGCCAACTAAGGTTGTAGCTTAGCAATTAATAATAATAATAATAATAATAATAATAATAATAATAAGTTGATTACCATTGTCTATAGACTGGATTATGAAAGAGTTAACTATTGAAATTTTTTCATTCAAATGGATTTTATAACCGATGGTTATTTTAGAAAAAAAAATCGTATTTTCAAAAAAATTGGTAATTATTTTTATCAAGTTGGTATATATATATACATATATATATATATATATATATATATATATATATGTATATATATACATATATATAATATATAATATATATATATATATTATATATTATATATATGTATATATATACATATATATATATATATATATATATATATATATATATATATATATATATATATATATATATATATATATATATGTATATATACATATATATAATATATAATATATATATATATATATATATAATGTATATATAGTATATATATACATATATATGTATAAATATATATATATATATATATATATATATATATACTGTATATATATATATATATATATATATATATATATATATATATAAACGTAAATACTTGTATATATACAGTAAACACACACACACACACACACACACACACACATATATTGGCGTGCTACTGTTATAAGCACACATTGAGTAAGTGTTGTTTCAGATGTATGAAAATGGATTAACTGAATACATCTTAATAGTTTTTAAGTATTTATTCTATAAAAACAACAGAGTTAAACATCTCCATCACTGAAGGAAGCTGGGTTGGTCCAGATGACCAATTCTGGTGAAGTATAGATATGAACTGACTAAATTATCGATATCACAGATATCATATGCTTAGTTTACTTTAGACACGTCACAAACTCGGAAGACACCTGCATCTGGTGACGTTACAAACTTTCACACGCTGAGACAATGTGTTGACGTTTAAGAAGAATGTCAATTTGCCGAGGTTTGCATAGGTTTGCATTGTATGTCCTGTTTACGATTTGAATGACTACAGCAAATCCCAGGGTTAGCTCCTCCAACCAACATGACATATTACGTCATTTGTTTTAAACATGTAATATTAACTATTCTAATCATTACATTAGCTCGTCCAGCTATCTCAATTTTTTTTACAAAAATTTAACAACAAGCCAAAACATGGTTATTAGGTGTGACTGGACATACGTATTATTCTTTGTTTAACTTTAGCCATAATCAACCGAGGACGAATGTCCAAATAGGCACATTAAAAAATAATAACAATAATGCATACAAAAAAGATATTACCAAAGAAAAAAGAAAAATGCATGATAAAACCAAGATCATATATATGGTACATTGCTAGCAAATGATTATATGGTACCAAAAAATAAAAACTTCTGACTTACATATGATTCGGTAACTTGATAAAGAATAATTGTTACCTTTGTCAGAAACAAAATACTCAATTTTTAGTGCACAAACACGAATTCCTGGTACGTACACGTACCACGGTTTCGTACATATATATATATATATATTTATATATATGGCTGATATATTTTATTAGATGCCCATAGATTCTGTTATATATTTTATTTTTTTTTTCTCTTTTCTTTTTTAACATTCCGGCTTATATATTTTTATTAGATGCCGAGAGAAAAAATGATTTATATCCTTTTTTATTTTATTTTTTTTTTCCAAATGTTGTTTTAAATGTATTTTTAACAATGCAAATGTAGAAAATTTCTTCAATTCCATATTACTAGCGTACTAATCAGCTTTTCATACAAACTCGTCCCTACAAATACTCCTTTAGCGAATGAGGTGGCCACTCAAACAGCTTTGAACTGAATCAAATAGGGCGTATTGTCGGGGCTAGGCAACTCATTCCTTTTTAGCTGCTTGCTGTGCCGTAACCTACGCCAAACAAGGATGTTCACGGCGATAAATATCACCACCGTGATACACAAACCAGCCAGTAGTATGGGGTGAAGAATTTCCTTATAAGTCGGTGACAGGTGGTCCTTTTCGGTAAGTTTCATCAACCGCTTTGCCACATGTCCGTTGTACGGGAGAGGAAGTGCTGGCATTGTAGAGGTCCACGTGAAGTTCGCGAAGTAGGCTCGTTCTCTGATGATTGTCCGTAGACCAGTCACCATGGAATTCGGGGAAGTCCCGACACAACCATCTGCTGCGACGAAGATATGGCTGAAGGACGTGGATCCGTCAGGGCATGATACATTGAAGCCGTCCTTGTCGTATCGTATCCACGAGCCATTATTCAGTCTGCAATTGAACTCATTATTGTCAAAGGGATAAAGCTTATCCAGACAATTTTCACTTGTATGGGAGAGAGCACCGTCTAGCACTATACCTAACTCGCATGAATCCATTAAGTTTTTATGGAATTCAAATGAGTCAGCTGTACATATTTTTCTATCCATTGCGTCTGAACAGTGAGTTAATTGATTTAAGTCTTTAATGACCGTATATGTTTCCTTGTCTGGGGAAATCAATACGTGTCCTGTCAAACTGGATATTACTGGATTTGAGTGATTCGTCATGAAAGTCGGAAATGGTGATATCCTGTAAGATTGCCAGGCATCAGAAGAATCAAAGGGAATTGTAATCCTAATCTTGTTATTATCTACGTTTACTGTAATTAGGCTGTAATAAAATTCTAACCTATGTTCGTCTAACAAAGGAACATAGCCTAGTTTATCCCTTCCGTTCTTCAGAATTAATTTGAAGTAACTTATAGGCAACAAATGGGGCGACAATACACCTTTAGTTGCTAACGTGATAGCTTCTACATAATCCTTGGATTTCTCAACGAAATGTGTAATTCTGTTATGTATGTGATCTATCTTTGAATCATAATACGTTAATGTTGCCAACAAATCCTGTACTTCCATAATTTGAACGATATTATCTGAATGTTCATTTAATAAATCCATAATTTTATTGATTGAATCTAACTGATTCCTTAGTTCTGACATAATCAATTCATCTCTATGAGTCAAGAACTCAATTTTCTTATTTTGATTACTAATTTTAAGACGATTGGAAATTCCTAAACCTAAACTTGCAACAGACCCAAAGATGCTTAATGCAGCATAAATAAACAGATTCCGTCTTTCTTTATGTTCGTGTCCTACAGTCCACATCAAAAGGTCATAAGCCAAAGATCCTGTCTCGCCAGTCTTATTTTCCAGGTCATCAGATAGCATCTCTGCAACTTTTAATGTTGATCCAAGCAAACTCTTAGTAGTCAAATGAAAATGTCTTCTATACAACTCATCCAATGATGCAGAAAACCTTGAAATGGCGGTTCTTAAGCTAATGACATCATTCTCTTGAAGAAAAATTGCTTGCATATTCACTTCTACAATTACGTTGGTTGATGTAATAAAAATGTCTTCTTGTCTTTCAACTATATTGCCATATTTAAAATATATATTTTTAGTCTTAGAGCTCATCCCATACGAGAAAAATGTCTGAGCGAACAATATCACTCCCAAAAACAAAAAATTCATCTTGGAAACCTGTAACGAGAAAAAATATATGTAATTACTCCTGTATTAAAAAGAAAACTTTTAATCACATAAAACAGAATAAAATTTTCCCTCACTTCTTTTCCTCTCTTTTCTTTTTAATTTCTTATGTGAGCCAATGGTACTATTTTCTCATCCGTGGGTTGGGATACGTTTTGAACTCTAAACCTATTGGCCGTTAATGTTTCCAAAATGTTAAATGGGCCTTCAAACTTAGGTGTTAGTTTATAGTTGAGCCCTTTTCTGACATTGATTTGAATATAGATGTTATCACCCACGGTATATGTTTTAGTTGGTTTCGCTATTTTATCATGATTCCTTTTCATTATGATTTGTGATTCTTCTAAATTCTTTCGAAGGATATCATATCGACTTATACTTGCATTTATACATTCTTTTAAAGGATTTGATAGATTAGTTGTAGGCGTTAATACATGGAAAGGTGTTCTAACTGGGGTACCATACAATGCTTCATGCGGTGACATTTTAATTGATATATGATATGAATGATTCAGAGTACTCAGTGCCGCCGGTATTGCAATATCCCAGTTGGGGTCTGATCCCCCTAGTGTTACCCTCAAAATATTTAATATCTTCCTATTTGCTCTTTCCACTAGCCCATTCGACTCTGGGTGATATATCATGGTATTAATTTTTTTTTATGTTGAGGAATTCACACAATGAGGTAAGAAAGTGATTATTAAATTCACCACCCGAGTCTGAGATTATCATGTGTGGAATTCCATGTTTACAAATGTAACACTCGTAAAACTTCCTAGCGCATTCAATCGCAGTTTTAGTTTTAAGCGCTATTAGTTCTGTATATCGAGTTAAAGCATCTACAATTACTAAGAGGTGCTTATTTCCTCTGTCTGACTCGTAAAATCCTGTTAACAAATCTAAATGTATTCTTTCAAAGGGTTGATTGGGCACAGGATAAGCTCCTAAGCTGACAGGTGTTTTCGTATGCCCTTTGTTTTCCTGACATGTGCGACAATTAGCTATGTGTGTTTTTATATCTGTAAGCATTGTATGCCAATAAAACAATGATTTGGCTTTCTGTGACATTAATGAGAACCCAGGGTGTCCATGTAATGAATTTGAATGCAACCAATTCAGGACAGTAGAAATAAGTGAGATTGGTACTACTACCTGGTCGTTAGTTACATGTGGTGTATTGCGGGTTTTCCTTGTCACATTCCTACACAGAATATTATCTTTGATTATATAATTCTGCTGCTTATACTTTATATATTCCTTTTCTTTATGATTGCCTTTCAAAGCATTTATAATTGTTTCTATTTTCTGATCTTTTCTTTGCTCAGTCTGTAACAATTCAGCGCTCCAGCCTAAATCTTCTTGTTCAGATATTGTTTTTACAATAGGCATGGATGTTGATATATCTATTAATTCAGCTAAAGGCTCCGTACAAGATGACACGGGGTTGCGTGATAATGCATCCGCAATGATATTTGCTTTCCCAGGTAAATACCCGATTCTTGCGCCAAAATCTTGAATGATCAAATGCCACCGAGTTCGTTTAGGGCTGTGATTGAAGCCTTTAAAGAACTCTGTTAGTGGTTTATGGTCAGTAAGAACCTTAACGGGATAACCGTAAATTATGAACTTAAAATGCACTAGCGAATTAACAATAGCTAGTCCTTCCTTGTCTATTACTGCATACTTACTTTCGGAAGTTCTCAATTTTCGAGAATAGAAAGCTATCGGGAAAAACTGTTTATCACATTGCTGAAGCAATACCCCTCCTACTCCTAAGTCTGAGGCGTCTGTTGCAATGAAGAATTCCTTACCGAAGTCAGGAAATTTTAAGATAGGAGAACTACACAGTTCATCTTTCAAAGTATTAAACGCCTGTTGATGTTGCTCAGACCATATGAAATCTACGCCCTTCTTCGTAAGACCAGTTAAAGGAGCGGCTATTATTGAATAGTTGCGTATAAAACGCCTGTAATATCCACTACAACCCAGAAATTGCTGTATTCCCTTGACATTAGTAGGTATGGGAAAATTACGTATAGCCGACACCTTATCATGGACTACTTTAAGACCTTGGCTTGACACCATGAAACCCAAATATATTAATTCTGTTTTGAAAAATTCACAATTACTAATCTTTACCCTTAAGTTATGTTGTCTTAATCTCTGTAGTACTAGTTCTAACTTACGTAGATGTTCTTCTAAGGTGTTGGAAAAGATTACAAGATCATCCATATAGGCATGCAATATATCCCCTAACAAGTCTCCAAACACTATGTTAATCATTCTTGTAAATGTTATAGGAGCACAACGTAAACCAAAAGGCATCCGTAAAAATTCATAATGTCCCCTGGCTGTGCTGAAGGCTGTGTATGGGATACTATCTTCTTCTAATGATATCTGGTGAAAGCCTTTAAGTAAGTCCAAACTGGTAAAATATTTATTCTGACCTAACAAAGACAAAATATCGTCAGTACATGGCACTGGGAATCGATCAGGGATCGTTTCCTCGATTAGACGACGAAAGTCGACGCAGATACGCCATGTTCGATCTTTTTTCGGTACAACTATTAAAGGAAAATTATAAGGGCTGTTTGATTTTCTAATGACTCCTTCCTCTAACATTTTACCTACTTCTTCATTTATTTCATTCTGGAATTTCATAGGGAGTCTGTACGAGGGTACATATATAATTTTCTGCTTGTCCTTTAACCTTATTTGATGCTCGATCACATCTGTTTTTCCTAAGGATCCATCCGTAGTGGAAAAGACATCTTGATATTTAGTTAAAAGTTCAAAAATTTTCTGCTGAATTTCTTCGTCTTGAATGTCCTTACTGATTTTATTTTTAATAGATCGCAAAAGGGATTCATCCGCAACTGATTGAGAGTGATTGATTTCAGCAACGGTAAGAATATGATGTTTATAAACTTCTACATCCAAGATATGTTGATTTTTGTGAATTACTAAAGTGTTATTTAAATGATTACAGACTTCGATATTACATTGCTGATGTGAGCCTACTGTATAAATAGCTTGTGTGACAGACAATCCGTTAGTTTTCAAAGTATCGGAAAGGATTAATATTTCAGATCCCGGTAGTGTTTTCTTTATTTGCACTATTAAATTCGAAGGTATGTTTGGTTCGATAGATTGCGTGCAAGATGATATTACGGGTGAACGAGAATTCTGCTGGGTCGCGTATATTATTTCTTTATTAGTGAGACAAGTTATTGGTTCTTCAACGTACGTTACGGTTACATTTGTCGTCTCCTTTTTATCCAAAACTGACTTTAAGGTATTAGAAGACTTATAGAATTTCCCTTTGATATACATGCCGTGCTTGGCAGGAGCTAAGATAATGTTTTGATTTCCCATAGATGGGTATCCTATAATTACAGCTGGATACATATCAATGTTTTTTACAACAACAAATGTATCAGCAAACGTGCGATTACCGACTCTGAACTGAATATGAGTTATGCCTATGACGTTTAATTCATTATTTCCTATACCTGAAAGTCTAATTCCTGATTTTTCAATCGGAAAGTTCGAAAACAACAAATGATGTGTCTTCAAATCCATAATATTACGTGGACTACCAGAGTAAAAAAATAACGTAAAGGATTTGTGTTCTAAATTTACAGCATATAAGGTTGGCCGTAACTCATTTTGGCTTATTATTGTATGAATTCGTTGCAAATCTACGGGAGCATGCACTGTTTTACTTAATTCGGCCGTGTGTTTCATAGGAAAATCTATTGTCTCACAATTATCTGATAAAACATTAAATTGATTATTCAATACTATTGATGTTGACATGAATGACCTTGACCCAACATCACTCTCTTCCCCTCTAGAGTTAACTATGTGGTATTTGCTTTGCTCTGCACATTCTGAAAATTAGTCTGACCTTGCGAGGTCTGGTTTGACGGCCCAGGCTCAGCGATATTTGAAGAAGTGTTTGTTTGTTTCGGACTCTGAACTGCATTGACATTTGGTTGTTTCTTCTTATTGTTAAAATGAGGATTTTTCTTTTTATTTCCATATGGAACTGACTGTGGAATTGACTGTGTATTTCTAGGATATTGTTGTGTCTTACGCGAGTAACATTGACTATAAGAATGTGTTGCAGTGTTGTGAATTGAGCAAAATTTTGTTCTACAGTCTGCGCTTATGTGACCTTGACGTTTGCAGTTGTAACACGTCACTCCCGCTACTGGATTGT
Organism: Palaemon carinicauda; assembly: GCF_036898095.1. NCBI lineage: Eukaryota > Metazoa > Arthropoda > Malacostraca > Decapoda > Palaemonidae > Palaemon > Palaemon carinicauda. The sequence continues at coordinate 14,090 of NW_027170404.1, forward strand.
TAACTACGTTCACTGTTTGTGGTTTTGTTTCATTCTTTGCAAGAACTTGAGTTAACACGGGATCGAGATCTGGACACTTGGACATGTGTTTCTTTATCTGTTTATAGACATCCAATTCCGTACTTGCAGGCGTTAACTTCTTATCAAAACACCGCACTAAAGCTTCAGGCAACATAAGTGTCATGCAAGTTAAATACATTAATCGTAAAAAATCTTTCACGGAGATGTTATCATTAGTAACCCAAGTAGAATTACCTAAAATGTCCTGATATTCATTAAGCCTATCAGCTATGAGAGCTGCTCTCTCAATAACATTAAGCCGATTCATAGTGGCTTGATTAAGTGTATTTCGTAACGTTAACACTACATCCAAGGCTTCCTCACCCCCATAGATCGCGCGTAACCTAACTTTGAAATCATCCCAAGTAACTGCTTCTTGAAATGAAACACCTCTTAAATACGCACTCGCATCCCCCTTAGAAAAATCTATAAAACTTTTAGCTTCTTGTAATTGTACAAAAGGATCTACGATTTGTTTGGCATTTAAATGGGCATCAACGGATGAAATCCATGACTCCACATTTTGTGGCAAGAACCCGTTGACCCGACCTTGAAAAGGAAGGATTGCTGACCTGGCATTTACAAGCGTCACAATTGGAGGAGGATTAGTCTGGCCTACACCACTAGGTCCAGGGTTAGGCCTGACAGGAGGAGCCATGACTGCTGTATTTTTTTTTCTATCTCTTTGACCCCTTGCAATTCTATCAAAATATCTATATGAGTACAGACGCCCACTGCGTAAACGCATATGTATAATAAAATTCCCCCAACAATGTTACTAATCCCAAAACATTTCCCCGAGAATTTCTGAAAGAAAAAGGAATTAGCACAAAGAAAGAAAAATTCTAAATGAGAATTCGGAATTTCCTATAACAAAGTTTAGCAATTCACTCACCCCAGTAATAATCGACTAACGACTTGTGATAACTACACTTCACTGCCCAAACTGGAATGAATTCAAAATATCTGTACTTAGCTTATATATGAAGTCGACACGTCCTCTCTCTCTCTCTCTCTCTTGATGTTTTGTTAGCGATGTCTCGTTCTAGTTTCTTGTTGAATGTAGTTCTTCCTGGATATGTTTTGCAATTGTTGAACGCCAGTCCTTGGGTTTTCTAGGATGTTAATTGAAGATTCAGGTTGTATTCTAACATATGTTGATGTTAGCTGTTTCGTTGGACTTAGTCAAAATTGTAGATTCTTGTAGATAATGTTGAGTTCTTGAAGATCTTTCTCAGGTTTTACAGCTTTTATTTTGAAGTCTTGAAGATCTTTCTCTGGTTTTACAGCTTTTATGTTGAAGTCTTGAAGATATTTCTCTGGTTTTACAGCTATTATTTTGAAGTCTTGAAGATTTTTCTCTAATTCTTAGAGTTTAACCGCTGTCTTAGAGTTTAATCGCTGCCACCATTTATTGGCGTGCTACTGTTATAAGCACACATTGAGTAAGTGTTGTTTCAGATGTATGAAAATGGATTAACTGAATACATCTTAATAGTTTTTAAGTATTTATTCTATAAAAACAACAGAGTTAAACATCTCCATCACTGGAGGAAGCTGGGTTGGTCCAGATGACCAATTCTGGTGAAGTATAGATATGAACTGACTAAATTATCGATATCACAGATATCGTATGCTTAGTTTACTTTAGACACGTCACAAACTCGGAAGACACCTGCATCCGGTGACGTCACAAACTTTCACACGCTGAGACAATGTGTTGACGTTTAAGAAGAATGTCAATTTGCCGAGGTTTGCATAGGTTTGCATTGTATGTCCTGTTTACGATTTGAATGACTACAGCAAATCCCAGGGTTAGCTCCTCCAACCAACATAACTATTCTAATCATTACACACACATATATATATATATATATATATATATATATATATATATATATATATGTATATATATATATATATATATATATATATATATATATATATATATATATATATATATATATATATATATATGTGTGTGTGTGTGTGTGTGTGTTTTACTGTATATATATATATATATATATATATATATATATATATATATACGTAAATGTGGCAACAATGCTTCCCCAAAATTCCATCATGCAATTAAAAATAAGGTACACTCTCTCTCTCTCTCCTAAAATTATCTCTCAGACAAAAGGTCATCGACTACACTAATCAACCAATCCAGGCCATTTCTCAAAGCGAAGAATCTATCGAAAAAAAAGGATATTTTGGACATTTGAAATCATGGAAATAAATCCCATGAAGGATTTCCACAGGAAAGTGGGATTTAAATCCACATTAATAATAGAGTTTAGCTACTATCATAGCTCCTTCGTACACACACATAACACTGGATTGCATTTATAAAATTCAGTTAAATATTCCGGCGTTGGGGCCTTGAGGCCATTCATTGCCCAAGGGACTCTAGGGTCAAACCCTAATTAGGGATCCACAAGTTCGGAGAGGTTGGACAGCGAGATGAAGGGATCAAGAACCGAGGTAAAGTCAAATGATATAAAGAGGGAAATTAGAGGGGCACTCAGTAGAGCGCATACCTCCGCCGAGGCAGCATATTCCAAGACCCTTTCCTCGACCTCGACCCTGACCTTTGACCTTAACATGTATTAATTCGAGTGGATTTTCATACATTCAAATATGAATAAAGTTTGAAGTCTCTGTGACAACGATGTCCAAACTTATGGTTGATTTACGTGAATTGGACATTTTGCTTAACCGTGACTTTGACCTTGACCTTTGACACTGACTTTCCAAAATATAATCATTTTCAGCTTTTTACATAACAGTTAATCCTACAGGTTTCATTACTCTACGATTAAAATTGTGGTCAGGAATCTGTTCACAAACAAACAATTACACACACAAATACGCACAAACAGGGGGTTAAAACATAACCTCCTTCCAACTTTGTTGACATAGGTAATAAAGCAATTATTGAAATTAGGGACGAAAAAACATTGGAAAAACTAATGCAATGCTTACAGTACACCGTTTTAAGTGGGACAGACGACGCTACAAATGGCACCATTCAGGTCTGTGGTACTTCTCACATTCCGGAGAGAGAGAGAGAGAGAGAGAGAGAGAGAGAGAGAGAGAGAGAGAGAGAGAGAGAGAGAATAGGTCGTTATTAATTCCCAAAATGTATGAATCTCAAATTCCAGTTAACGCTAGTCGTTCACAAAGACAAACTATGATCTTGACATATGTACAGTACATTACCTCAGTCTTAGGTATTCTAATGATTTAGAATTCGGATACATATTGAGCATAAGGATAGAATAAATTGACATGATAATTATAAGAGTTACAAATCCAAGCAGACATATAAGATTGATTTTGGAAGTTTCGCGGCAAAGACATAAAATTAATTACGTAAAGTTAGACTTTAGACTTTTAATTTCATGATACTGATTGTATATAATTGATAATAATCTATTTCAATATTGTTATTGATCTTATAATATCTTATATTAACTATTCAATACTTTTCTTTTACATTTCTATTTCCTTTCCTAACTAGGGCTAAACTATCGTGGTTGTAGTTAGGAAAGGGGGAGGGGCTGGGACCACAGTGTCTTCCCCATGTTAATTATCAAATCATGCTTTCCTGGTCCTACTTTGCAGGAGGGTCCTACTTTGCAGGAGAACCCTACTCTCCACAGGACCTTTCGTGAATCATTTTATCATATACATTCCAAAACATTCAGCTTTCCACGTCACACATTGTCAATTCCACATTATCGAAACACTAGGAAAATAATAGTCTTCAGTTTCCTCATGAAAGCCTTAATAATATCTTTCAGTCCTTCTGACGTCTAGTGTGATCTTATTGTATAGTCTTTGGGCCTCATATTTGAAGGTTATTACAGCAGACATATATATCTTTGATCTAATAACTTGAAACCATCTGTAACTATTAAGACAAAACTCGATACATCAAAGTTAAGCGAGATCAAAGATGCACTGTTTACCTAACCAAATGATAGCAGCATTTTTGCAAAAATCAAGCAATGGGGCTAATGCTTTCGAAAATCATTAATAATTAAAGTTTATAACCACGGTAATTCCTGTCGGTTAAGGGCGGCGTGTCTGATAATTAACCTGGTTAATACCGATGTACCGGTTTCAAATTACCCCCTCCAAATCTTACCCCCCGGTAGTTTGAAACCGGATTCACATTATCGGGGGTAACTTGAAACCGGTTTCAAACTACCCCCGGGGGTAATTTGAATCTGGTTTTATACTACCCCCCTGGTTTCAAACTAACCCCCCTCGTTTTTGCGCAGGATCTCATCATTTATTATTAATAAATTGCTTTCGATCAGGGTCAACACAATCATTAGGTTATATATACTGTATATATATATATATATATATATATATATATATATATATATATATACATGTACTGTTTCACCTATTGATATCGTTTATTAATATCCAGCCTTTATCCGTTTTATGTTAATATCTTAGCTAATAAATGTCGGAAATTCCGTTACCAGTCATGGGCGCATATTTTTCCGAGACAGGGAGACGAGGTGGAATTTGATTTTGAAGGTTATTTTTTCCATTATTTGAAATATTTCATAACCATACTGTAAGCAAATATTATATAAGGTATAATCAACATATTGATCATAAGCATATATGTATACACATATCATTTATATATATATATATATATATATATATATATATATATATATATTGTATATGTGTGCGTGTGTATATATATATATATATATATATATATATATATATCTACCTCATACCTGGGATCGAACGCTAGCCCCTTCTAATGAAAGGCCAGGTCGAAACCAACCATGTCACGAGAGCCCATAAAAGATATTGGAACCTGACCGCTACCAGCTGTCCGAGGATTTACCTGGCGAGACATCAGTCTCTTACCAGCGAGTTTTACCCAATATCCCGGGCCACCACGTGACACAATTGGTAGTAATTCATTCAAATTACCCCTAATGAGTCAATATAGATTAATATCAACACAACATCGTGTTCAAATAGAAATAAATTTCTACCTCATACCTGGGATCGAACGCTAGCCCCTTCTAATGAAAGGCCAGGTAAAAACCAACCATGTCACGAGAGCCCATAAAAGATATTGGAACCTGACCGCTACCAGCTGTCCGAGGATTTACCTGGCGAGACATCAGTCTCTTACCAGCGAGTTTTACCCAATATCCCGGGCCACCACGTGACACAATTTCGTATATTCTTAAAAACTCACCATGCAACAAGACTCCTCCTATACCAATGTTACTAGCATCGATCGCTAAATTAAATCCCTTGCTAAAATGAGGTAACATTAATAATGGCTTGTGAAGCTTTAAAGCCTTTAATCTATTAAAAGCTACTACACAATCATCATCACATACAGAATTTCGTCCCTCAATAAGATTAGTTATGGGAGAGCTTATTTCTGAAAAAACTGGGTACAAATCTATGGATATATGAAACCATCCAGAAAAATCTCCTAGCCTGCTTTTTAGTAGCTGTGATTGGGAAATTGATGATAGCTCCTGTGTTCCCACTTTTAGGACAAATGTTACGGAGACCCACTTTATGCCCTTAATAAGTGATAAAGGTTTTCCCAAATTCAAATTTCTTTAAATTAGATGCAAGGTTTGCTTTTTTCATGTCTGTCAGGGCTTTAGTTAAAATTCGTAATTATCTTCTCTGCAATCAAACGATACAGACTTTGTCAAATGAGTTTAATGCTCTGTAACTCAATATCATGTTCAGAAACATTTGTTAAACTTAATTTATCCCTAACAATTTCTGGATAAATTATAAAAACATTATATAATTCACTGCTTTTTTCTTCTAAGCTAGAGTTAAATGACTTGAAAATCTTCAGCACATCAGAGTTTTCTTCAAAACTAATTTCTCGTTGCGACACAATTATTACTGCTAGTGGGCGTTCGTTGTATTTCTTTAGCAAGTTAATGTGCAGCCACATACCTCTACGTCTACCCATATCAGTTAAGTAATTCAAATTGCCCCCCGCCCCCTTTTTTTTTAAATACGAAAATGAACTTCAAGTTTATAAGATAATAAGGGACCTTCTTTCTAAGTTAATCTCCTATAAGGAAATATCTCTCCTATGCCTTAAGATTATATCTCCTTTTAATTTCACCTTTGCTGTTGCTCTATTTTTCTATTGCTACTTTCCAAGCTTTCCATAAATTTTTATTGTAATTCTCTAAATTCTGAATGTTAGTGTCCAAACCATTGCAGGAACTATTACTTGAATCCTGTACATCGACTACATCTACGTCACTACTTTCGATAACTACCTCATCAACTTGTCAAACACTCTCAACACCGATGGAGTCGGTTATCTCAGTCCCACACTTGCTAAGATCAACCTTACCCCCGCCATCATACATTTTCGAACACTCTAACAAACTATGACCATAGTATATATCTGTATTTAACTTAACCTAGTTTCTACTTTTCAGACACTTGAACCTCACTCAAAACAGGATTCAACCATTTGGATGTAGTTAAATCATTAGTGTCAATGCCGTCAATGGGCGAAAAGTCTAGAACTAATGGTTTCACATCTAATGACTCTCCCTGACTTTTCAACTTCATCTTCAACAAAGGACAAACAACACAAGTATTCAGAAACCCAACTAACATAACTTTCTCTTTCACACTGGTTTTTGCCCTTGTCGGCACACTCTCTTTAATATAAAGGTAACCGACTACTCCGGTGTCCCAAAGCTAGACAGCTTATCTCGAATCACCTCCTTCAAGCGAAGAAACTACACCTTTAGACAAAAACATATCTGTAAAATTTCCTAGTTTCTTTCATAATGTCATTCTGCTTGACGAAAGATTATTACCAAGGGACAATGGTTTCTTGACATTATTCTCCTTTACTATACAATTCCTTGCTATATGCCCATTCTTATTACATCGACAACAAATTATCTCTGAACTACTACCTTCCCATTTACTCTTACAAAACTTAATGATAATCATATTTATCTGTATTACTCTTGCTAAAACTTCTGTTACTCTGTTGCATCTTACTAGAAAAAGGATTATTTGTCTTCTTAATATCACTTAAACTGTGAGTAAGACTGTACTCATCTACCAACCTTGTTGCATCTGTAAAAGACTTTTCATGCCTATCGTCTACATATAGCTTAATGTGTGGGGTTATGTTATCTCTGAAGTTTTCCAACAAAAATAAGTTCTTGAGATCATCAAAAGTATCTACTTCAGCGGAAGTTAAAAATTCATAAAATTATCTCTCTAACTTCTTTCCGTATTCCACATAAGTGTTACACTCATCCCTTTTCAAATGTCTTACGGTACGCCTCTGGTACTAACCTGTATGCACTAAAAATAGTTTCTTTATTTGCATCAAAGTCCTCACTTTCATCCTTAGACATACAACTATACACAGAAAGTGCACTACCACTTAAAACTGACAGTAAATAAAAAGTCCACTTTTGGGGAGGGACAACCTACTATTTTCATTAACTTTTCAAAGGACATGAAATATTTCATTACATCTTCGTCATCAAATTTTGGAATTAATGTCAACACTACACCCATTCCTAAATTATCAGAATCATCGTTCAATGAAGAATTACTACCTGGTCTGCCACCTGATGCATTACTCACTGGTCTGCTACTTGATGGACAATTATGGAGATTTTGCTTTAAATGAGTGATTTCTAACTCATGCTTATGCTGTTTCTCATTTTTTTTCTCTCGCTGTCTTTCATTGTTTTCTCTCTCAGCTGCTCTTTCATGTCTCTCATACATTTCCTGTTCTCTCATAAAAATATGCTAACGGAGATCATCACCATCTTGACTAAGAAGTTTACCTGAAGCTATCAAATCTTTTGTGTTCTCACTCATTCTGCTTCTTTCTATATTCTCCCTGTTTCAATTGGTTACGTTGTCGAAAATCCTTCTAGGTCACTAAATATTACGATTTTACCATCGACACAGGCTCTTAAAATAATTAAAATAAATGTTTCCAACAACAACCATTGAAATATGTAAAATTAATATAAAAAGAACCCCACGAAAAAATCAACGTTTATTTGCAAACTTATTTAAAGTAAATCAATGTTACTAATTCGTTTACTTCAAATGACAAATGAAATCTATCAAAACATCAATAGAAAAGGGGAACAGTCAGAATGGTAAAAATACTTGAAGAATGGTTCTCTGCAGCTGCTGAGACGATTCTAGTATGGAAACTTCAACCTTAAGAACATCACCGAAGGGCTGCTGAAGTTCAGATGAAATTGGCACAATGACTGGACTCATAGACGTCACAGAAAGGGTGGAATCAAGATTGGACAACAGAAGTCTTCTAAAAAAATTTGATGTTAGTATTGAACTAAGGCAGGTTACAGGCAGTCTGGGCTTCTTTTCGTCACAAGCAGAGAGGGCTGGCAGCTTCAGTTTGTCTCTTCTTCTCAGCCATAACAAGATTTTGGAGATAGGTTTTTGTTGTCTGAAGGGAAGGTTAGAATCTGGCTCTTTCAAACTTCTGGTATTCTCTGTTCTTATCTCATTAGGACTTGCTTGTTATCTCCTTCGGACATGGTTCCTCTCTTATCTTATGTCCTGTCCTATCTCCCTGGAAAATCTCTTCTTGAAGTTTACATACCCATGTAATGGCAGAGTTAATTACCGTTGGCAGTAGTCATTTCCATAGAGGGATTTTTTTTAAACAATTCTGCATCTCTATTGGCTTCCTCAAAAAAGCCCACTTCGATCATGACATGGAAGCTTCCAGAAGAAATTACTGATATAATCTGGACCACATGTTATGTTGTAACAAAAGGGAAGCACGCGTCCAGCCATGATGACATATTTCATAAACACAGATATCCCTCTGGCTATTTCCAGCCATCCCCTGAGCCTATCATCGTAACTTAGGTAATCCCGCCCATCTAAATGAAACATAACAGTCACCATACATTGAATTTGGTAGTTTGGGGGTTTTGGGATAGATATTGAATCCTCTGGTGATAAAGATGTGTGTGTGTTTTTCAGTCTGAAAAATCTTGGATTGAAGATGTTCTGCCAGTGCTCCATCTCCCATGAGCTTGAATAGGTGGCGGTGATTGGTGATAAAGGTAAGGTTTTGGCCTCCACGAGTACCAATTTATTCTTCCTTAGGGACCAAAATGACGGTCAGGCCTACTCCTCTACTGCTGTGTAACCAGCCTCTACATTGTAAAGGTGGAGCCAAAACTTCATTGATCTTTTTTATTAGTGGAACGTTGAGGTCGATATCTCCATCTAACACTTTTCAGGGACTGCAGATGCTGGAACCCTAACTGGGGAACCACTTGTTCCAGGTGGTTTAACTTTGGCAAGTCCAGTCTGGAAGGCCTCGATTGCACGTTGCTCTTGTGCCATCCATAAATGTGCACATTGCTGTCACGAATGCCTGGATGGCTGGAATTCATAACGCCTACAGATCTCCGTGAAGCAACTGTAGGTCTTCGTGCAGTCGACACACCGGTTGTTTAAGATCATAAGTAACACACTGCACTATGTAGGAAGTTTAAGACCCTGGATAGGTACGATGGGTCGTACGCGACCCCGAGCGTCAAAAAAAAAGAGGTTTTTCTCACGTGACTCACCCCCGTGACTGAATTTGTGGGTGATCGACCTGCAGGAGGTGTCTCCCCTACACGCTCTAGTAGTGTCCAGATGTGCATTGCTGTAGCTGTACTCCTTCCCCGATTTCTGAGACGCGTCGGGGTCGAGCGCGACCGAGTTTACCCTTCTAAGGTAATTTGCATAATTATCAAAGTTATTACGTATTATGAAATTGTCGTAGAATGGTGCAACTTGTATAGGTTATCAGTTGTGGAAAGTCTTGGTGGATTGTTTGGCTACCATGTGCATGATTTGTTTTTTAGTTAAAATGTCGTTCATCACCACGAGGACCATTTTACCGCGAGTGCCTCTTTTTCATTTTTTTTCATTTTTTTGCCAAGTCATTTTTCCGTAAGATATTGCCAAATAGTGTCGTAAAACTTTTGCTTGTTTAGTGTTGGAAAGTGTGTCTAGATGATCTGGCTACCCATGCCTGACTTTGTTTTTGTCAGATACGACGTAGTTATTGGTATATTGGGTATTTAACTGCGGTTGCCAATTTCTGTTTTTTTTTCAATATTTGTAAAAAAATTTACGTAGTAAGGAATTGCCGTATATTATTCATTTTTTTTTTCATGTTTATGTGTTAGAAAGTGTGCCTTGATGGTTGGGCTAACACGTGCATGTCTTTTTTTTTATCTGAGATGCCGTATATTAGAATGTTGGGCATTTTACCGCGAGTGCCTCTTTTTCATTTTTTTTCATTTTTTTGCCAAGTCATTTTTCCGTAAGATATTGCCAAATAGTGTCGTAAAACTTTTGCTTTTTTAGTGTTGGAAAGTGTGTCTAGATGATCTGGCTACCCATGCGTGACTTTGTTTTTGTCAGACACGACGTAATTATTGGTATATTGGGTATTTAACTGCGGTTGCCAATTTCTGTTTTTTTTCAATATTTGTAAAAATTTACTACGTAGTAAGGAGTTGCCGTATATTATTGATTTTTTTTCATGTTTATGTGTTAGAAAGTGTGCCTTGATGGTTGGGCTAACACGTGCATGTCTTTTTTTTTATCTGAGATGCCGTATATTAGAATGTTGGGCATTTTTCCGCGAGTGCCCCTTTTTATTTGTTTTGCATTTTTTTGCTTAGTCATGTTACCGTAAGGAATTGGCAAGTAGTGTCGCAAAACTTATATTTTTATAGTGTTGGAAAGTGTTTCTAGATGATCTGGCTACCCATGCCTATTTTTTTTTTAGCCAGATATGGCGTATATATAAGTATGTGTTCGATTTTCCTGTGATTGCCATTTTTTCGTTTTTTCCCATTTCTTTCAAAGTTACTACGTACTAAGGAACTATCACAGAGTAATGATTCATTTATATGTTTATTTGTCGGAAAATGTGCCTTGATGGTTTGCCTAGCACGTGGCTGAAATTTTTTTTTTCTGAAATGTCGTATATTAGAATGGCCATTTTTCCGCGAGTGCCCCTTTTTATTTGTTTTGCATTTTTTTGCTTAGTCATGTTACCGTAAGGAATTGGCAAGTAGTGTCGCAAAACTTATAATTTTATAGTGTTGGAAAGTGTTTCTAGATGATCTGGCTACCCATGCCTATCTTTTTTTTTAGCCAGATATGGCGTATATATAGGTATGTGTTCGATTTTCCTGTGATTGTCATTTTTTCATTTTTTCCCATTTCTTTCAAAATTACTACGTACTAAGGAACTATCACAGAGTAATGATTCATTTAGATGTTTATTTGTCGGAAAATATGCCTTGATGGTTTGCCTAGCACGTGGCTGAATTTTTTTTTTCTGAAATGCCGTATATTAGAATGTTAGCCATTTTTCCGCGAGTGCCCCTTTTTATTTGTTTTGCATTTTTTTTTGCTTAGTCATGTTACCGTAAGGAATTGGCAAGTAGTGTCGCAAAACTTATATTTTTATAGTGTTGGAAAGTGTTTCTAGATGATCTGGCTACCCATGCCTATCTTTTTTTTAGCCAGATATGGCGTATATATAGGTATGTGTTCGATTTTCCGGTGATTGCCATTTTTTCGTTTTTTCCCATTTCTTTCAAAATTACTACGTACTAAGGAACTATCACAGAGTAATGATTCCTCGAGATGTTTATTTGTCGGAAAATTTTGTTTACTTCTTTTTTTGATTGAATATCATCAAATTTTTTTAGCTAAAATATTATATTGTTTCACATTTTTTTTTTTTTTTCGATTTTATTTCCCTTCAAAAAAAATTTTTTGGGTCAGAATTTTAAATTCATAGTCGTAAAATAATCGACAATTATCCAGCAACCCACCATACAATTTTTATGCATATCCAATAATAATTAGATTAGTAAATAACACCTTGAAATTGACATACCCTTCCTACATTTCAAGTGGCAGATTAGGGAGTCTGAGTCAGTGTGGTTGGCGGCCATTTTGTGGACATATCCGAAGCGTAAGTTGCCCTATCTATATATATTCTTGTTCCCTATAGAATTTGTGATATTTTGGTATATTTTTACCTGCATAAATATCATATTATATATTAAATATATGTATTTTTTTACGAAATTTCTAAGTACTCAAAAAATTACCTTTAGATATGGCCCCTGATATAAATGTAATTTACAAAATAATGAAGATTTTTTTACATATTTCTATTTTAGGATAACATATGTTTATTCCCTAAAAAAATTAGCCACTTCCTATTTCATTTGGGTACCCAAAAAAATTCATGAAATTTGGACAAATTTTTTTGGCCAAAAAAAGTTACCCTTTTTTTCTCATTTCAGATCTTCACCTCCATGGGTCTGACTTCATCCAAAATACATCAAGATGTGTCCTAAACATTCAAGAATAAATTCCTAAAAGGATTTGTGTATATATGTATAAACTTTTTTTTTATGAATTTTTATGTCAGGTCTTTTTTTTCTGCTTAATTTCTTAAAATATTTATAATAAATAGTTTTTCTGCAGATGAGTAGTATTTATCTTTTCAGTTGTTTTAAGCATTCATTGAAGTTTTTTTTTGGCAAAAGAAAAAAAGAGGTTACTGCAAAAACTGATTTTTCAAGAATTTTTTTTGGCGTCGGGGTCGTTCGCGTCCGAGTATACCCTTAAAGGGGTGTCCGAGGAGCGTACCTATCCAGGGTTAAGACTAGAGGATATCAATGAAGTACAGGTTGTTCGGTAAGGAGTATAATTTAAGACAATGCGTCTTGTACAAGAGCTGGATACAGACTGGGTGACTCGTCCTACATAAGCATGGGTCAGGAATAGTTCCATCCCTACACAGGGAGAGCAAATGCCTACATATAATCTTACATATACTCATTTCCTTATTGAGGCAGATTTGCAAAGCCTTGTAGTTACATTATTTGTTTTATAAATTTGTCATTACCGTCACAGCATTTACTTGAATCATATATACAGTATTTCTAACACTAGGTGTTTAAAAAAAATAATTATAATGTTTATTTGTATTTTTTTAATCGGCAAATTAGACAACACACATTTTTTTTTAATAGGGTGCTTTCAACTCACACAGAAGGGTTCCATTTTAGCTCGGAAAAGTTTCTTAATAGCTGAATCGTCTGAAGTATTTTTGTCTTAATACCATCATTGTTTTCAATTAAATAATATGTAATACTAATCGAAACTTACTTACTAACCTAAGTTTCTCCCTCATATAGAGGTTTTGTCAATAAATAATGTTAACGAAAGAATATATTATAAAGCATCGTGACGGTTTTTTCTAATTTTATTAACAACACCCAATAAAGTCAATGACAGAAGCTTCTTTTTGGACGGACACTGCATAATTTTGTAATATTTTAGATATTTTAACCCAAATAAGGATAAGTTACAGTAACTATAAGAAAAACATGTTATTATAAACTT
>NW_027170406.1:7500-22500 GCF_036898095.1 Palaemon carinicauda
GATGATATTAATCTTCATTTCTTGGACAAAAGCTTACGGTCTATTAAATTTATTATCCTTGATCTTGATATTGACATGTGGGACCTTCGTTCACTTAGTTCTTTGTGCATGTTGCAAAAGAATTTCCATAACTCTAACCATACTCTGGAGTCAGATATTCCCATATAGTACCATCCTGTAAGTAGTATATTATTGCAGTTAATTTTAACAGTCTTGTCCTCTCTACCATGAGACTCAATATTACATAGTATTCTAGACGTTTTATTTTAGCTGTTGGTTATGAAGTGAACTTCCAATTCTGGAGGCTGAATCGAAGAGATGTACATAAGTCACTTTTAATATTTTATTTATATATGATCTATTAAATGTTGTTACTGTTCTTGATGTCTTTCATACTTTTCATAATTTTTATTTTTATTTTTTTTCGGTTCGTGTCTTTCTGGCATCATTGGGTTTGTAGCCTTATGTTTTTCCAACAAGGGCAGTAGCTTTGTTACAAGTAATAATAATAATAATAATAATAATAATAATAATAATAATAATAATAATAATAATAATAATAATAATAATAATAATAATAATAATAATAATAATATCAGTCTATGCGGTTCGGAAGGAATGTCTTTAAGCAAAATGCCTTTTCCAATATTTCACAATGATTTCATAACTCTTGGTTTGCCCATTGGGATCTCATATTTTCTATATTTTGATAGTAATTTCAACAGCCTGGCGCGCGCGCGCGCGCGCGCGTGAGAGAGAGAGAGAGAGAGAGAGAGAGAGAGAGAGAGAGAGAGAGAGAGAGAGAGAGAGAGGGGTGTTAACATTCATAAAATTTAGTTCATAAAACCAATTATACAAAACTACTAAGGCGAGATTTTTTACCCAGAAACTGGTATTTTGATGGACTTGTGTCATTTTGGTCATTCTAAATGGCTTTGGGTACACTGTTTCCTTTGATTATTTCATAAAATGTATGAATTGTTAAACTTTTTCTTATGAATGCGAGAAAGATATAATATGCATCCGCATCTTAGGAGCTGGGTCACTGTTTAAAAAATATGTAAAACATCCTAACCTAATCTTGCCTTACCTACCCTAACTTAATCTTGTTTTACCTTACCTACCTTGCCCTAACTCTACTTATCCTACCCTACCCTAACCTATCCTGACAATTGAAGAAGTTCCAGGATGTACCTAACCTACTACAAACTACCCAGTTCTTATATGCTTCTAGATACATATCAAGTTACCATATCTTTTTCTAAGAATCCGTTTGCAACGATTTCCTTTAATTAAGTTGTAAAACTATGCAGAGGTTGTATAATGGTTTTTGTCTTGAAGCCGAATTACAAGCTTCTTGAACATATGAAGCCTGAAGAGACGAGATTAAAGGAAAAACATATCGTATGACCGTTAATTCACAAAAATTTACTATGCAACGGAAGCAAATGTGATAAGATAGAAGTAAATTAAAGATGAAAAGCATCCAATGTTTGATAGTAGGTCTGCTAATAACGTTAAGCAAGAAAAGTTTCAAATAAACAGAGTGCACAAATAATTAAAGAAATACATGTCTATTAAAGATTATTGTACATGTAAACTCAAACGTTAAACGTTAAAATTATGACAGATCAAATCTTAGATCATGGCACAACAATAATAAATGCAACAAATCCATATATATGTGTCTAATGAAGGCCCTATAAGATGTAGAGCCTATCCAGGAACCTATGTTTAACATCAAGATATAAATAAGGAGTTTTGAAGAAAGCTCAGATTAGGAGTGTCACAGTGCTCAAATTCTCCATATGCAACACATTTGATAGTGGTGAAGAAAAAAAAATAATTGTAGTACTCAAGGTGATTAAATTTTCGAAGGATCAATACGCTTACGGTATTCGATTCAAAACCCATACCAGATCTGGACTTGATTATAACTCGCGTAAGATATAGCAAATATTAGAAAAAAAAAATTCTTTCTAAAGGATATTGGCAAATACCATTAAAACCCAGAACAGAGAAGTAAGCATTTTTCAAACTAATAGGAAACTCTTACAGCTGGTTACTGTGCCACTTGGTTTAGTAAATGCTGGGGCTACTTTTAACAATATGACGAAGAAATTTTTTAATGATGTGAAAAATGTAGAGCTGTTTGTTAATGACATTTTGATTTGTTCACATGGATAGGAAGAGCAAAAGGAAACTGTCACTGGTACAGGATATTTCAAAAAAACCATCCCTCTCAGATAATCCTCCAAAAAACTGAAATTGCTTATTTTTCAATTGAGTATTTGGGAAGACAATTGAAGACAGAGTAAGATATTAAATGTGAAGACAACAAAGACGGAAACAGAGGTAAAGTCTTTTCTTGTTGCGACTGGATACTATCACCATTATTTCTCTGATTATGAGACTATTGCTGCACCATTAACTGATCTTGTAAAGAAATCTTAACCCAATTAGTAAACTGGAGCCTGTGTCACCAAGAACCTTTCGAGCACACATCCAATAATAGGTAAGTTGCCTGATTTAACCAAAGATTTTTTTGTGGCGGGTAGATGCTTCTAATGTGTGTTTAGTGGCAATCCTAATACAATATATGTTCTGTAACTGGAATAGAAAGCAGCCACTAGTTCGCGGAGGAGTTGGGGCTAGTAGCTACCCTCTCATTCACACACCTGTGACTTTAACCTGGATGGAAAATGGTTGTTACTGCTTTTCCTCCTCACTTTTTTGGACAGCCATTACTGATTACTTTTGAGTTTCTCTTTTCAGTTTGTGTGTGTGCCATTCCTGGCAGGCGATGCTTACCTACCCGGGTCCAGAGGGCCGCTCCTGTGGAACATTTATATCAGCTGTGGATACTGATCCCCTCCGATTCTATCTGACTTTCAGAGGGCAATGGTGTAATTTGTGTAAAAAGCGTAGTTAGTGTCGGGAGTGGTATGCCTCCCAGTAGGAAAGGTATGGGTGATGACAGAAGAAGAAATCTAAAAGGGGTTCTTCTCCTTTGAGGTCTTCCTCAAAGCACAAGAAACTGATGTTAACCCTTCGACCATTCTTAGTATGGTTGGTTTGATTCCTAAGAAGTCGTCTGCTGCCTGCCTCCCGACTTTGTCCCTGCCTCTTCCTCTGCTCCTTCCTCAACTGCTGACTATATTCCCCCCCATTACCGACCACCCTTCAGTGGTGGGACAAAGTCTAAGGCATGTCTCTCCTGTGGGTGATCAGCTCTCTTGTTCGTGATAGAGAGCACTCATACAGACTTTTTTCTGAAGGCCTTTGGATGACCAGCTTGCTGGTCACCACCTCCTCTACGGAGGCTTGCCCTTATGTTCGTCACCCTCGCTGAGGTCGCCCATTCCTTGGCCTCAGATGTGTTACTTAGCCTTCTGTGAAGAGATGTTTGTTTGGCTCCTCAGTGTCCTCTACAGTGCCATCTGCTTTGTAGGATCTTCCTCATTCTGGATCTCTGGGTTCCTAATCTACGCCCGTATCTTTGAACTAGCTGCGATCTCGTCGTTTGCCATCCTTGCGGGGTTCAACACACCACCTCACCTTGCTATATGCTAGCCAATGAACTGTGGTTTGGGGCTAGCCAACGAATTCTGGTTCGTGGCTCGCTGGCTGGTTTCAGCCATCATGTCGGTCTTTCATCACTGTCTTATCTTTTGGCAGCTACTCGTTGTTCACCGTCAAGGAACCGTTTGTGTTCGTCTCCAGCAGCTGAAACCTTTCACAAGGATAACAGCCCTTTCCAAAGTCACTGATTATCAGAAAATTGATATCCTTCTTATTGATCTCTGACTAGCCGATCAACGACTTGTCAATTGCCAGCAGCCTGCCTCTTACTAACTCCTCAGCACTTGCCAGCTCGGCAGCAGCCTTCGGCTATACACTGGTCTTTTCCTCGTAGTTTTTCAATGACACATCACACTCCTAAAGAGGAGGGTAAATGACATCAGCCTCGTGCTGCTCATTGTTTTCCATCTCACGAATCGCCTAAACAATATCAAAGGACTGGCAACATTCAACAACTCACCGACAGACAGCTGCTCGTAACCTCCCTGCCATAGTACAGCCACCCTAGGAACCAGCCCCAATTGGCGTCAACGTTCGCTAGAACCCCAACACTCCTATAAGCAACGCTTTTTGCAGGAAGAGGCCTGATAAACCTTCTCCTACCTGAGCTTTCAAATTTCCTCCAAGAGATGTAAGTCTCCTTCCCAATGTTTGCCTTCTCATTCACATCACTGCAACGCAGATAATTGTGGTCACTGTGGAGAGCAAAATTAGGTAAGCTGTATGAGTTCAAGATTCCTGAGAACCCTTGTTCACGGCTGAATCCTTTTTCACGGAGGAGAGAGAAGCACCGCAGCCTTCCTCGAAGACCTCCTTGACAGCAGATAAGAGTTCCTTGTTGGGGACCTCATTGTCGTTCCCTTCAGGGGATCTTTCTAAAAGTGCCTCTATCAGTCAGGAGATATGGTTTTGAGTCTTGGTTAGGGCTGTTTATCAAACCTTTGAAACAGGTATCACACCTGTTCGTCCATCGGAAACTCCGAAGATTTCCCCGGAATAGTCTTCCTCAATATCCTTAGAACCAGGGCGAATATCCACGGTTCCTTCCCATTAAGAAACTTCAGTTTCTGCCTCTCCCTGAAGTGCGAGAGAGGAGTCCCTGATGAGGTAGTGTCATCAAGGGTCGAGCTGACAATGGTTAAGAAGTCCAAGGGAAAGTCAAGTATCATCATGCCCACTTCTCCTTGCCCTCTTACTCCACAGCCATCAGTTCAATTGGAGTTCTTGCACAGGGGACAGTTCCTAGCTCATTCTCTCCAGCCTTAGCCCATCGAAAATCTTCCCGCGAGATTGCAGGGTAGTCATGAAACTAGTGGAAGATTGGATCATTCCCCCTAGGACTGACCAGCAGATGGCTATTCAACCTAGACCATCTCTGTTAGAGACCTTCTTCTCTACAAGGAAAGAGTCTAAAGACTTGGAGATTGCCGAAATCCTCATCGAGGATTAGAAAACCGCAGAGGCGGTCAAGCATTCTACATCTCGCCATGTTGATAATGATCATGACCCACGTGGAGATGATATCTCGTGGGTGGAAGATCATTCCCCCTAGGGGTGACCAGAAGATGGCTATTCCACCTAGACCATCTCTGTTAGAGACCTTCTTCTCTCCGAGGAAAGAGTATAAGGACTTGGAGATTGCCAAAATCCTCATCGAGGATTACAATACTGCAGAGGGGGTCAAGCAGTCTACATCTCGCCATGTTAATGACAATCATGACCCACACGGAGATGATATCTAGTGGGTGGAAGACAACGACCTAGCTGCCAGTTCTTCATCAGAAGTGGAACTGAGAGTGTTTGAACACACCTTCTGGCAGGTTTTTTTTTGTGTGAGGTCCCTCAATGGGTTAGTAGACCCGGCAAATATTCCTCATGAGGGCAAGTACACGGCACTGGACTGTGTCTTTGCACTCAGAAGCCCCCAAAATCAGGTGCAGCCTTTCCCTGGTCTTGGGGAATGATGAGTGCCTGACGGGAGGTGTGTGCCCGGCTCTCTGACTCATCTATCTTCCTTTGTTCAGTCTCGTTCTTGAAGTTCCTCCTTCCTACAGGTGTCTAGCAGAAGGAGTATTACAAAGTCCTTGACGAGCCTCTTCGGTTCTTCCTCTACACCAATCCTTGCAGGAACTCACAAAGGGGACCTCTCTTGAGAGACTCTCCAGTCTTTAAGTTTCATTCTTAAGCTTCAGAGATCCTCAACCAAGAGGAAGTGCTGAAGCACGCCATGCAGGCTATTTGTAGAATAGATCTTTGCTTGGTGTCAGTGGAAAACCTGGTGTGTACTGAGAATTTTTCCAAGGAAATCTACAGGAAGGCAATGGAGACTTTTCTCCAGATGTCTACTCGAACTATGGAGTTTCTTGTCCAGCTAGTATTAAACTTGTGGGCAAACACCTCCTTAAGGCTTAGAAAATCGATAGTTGAAAGACTCCATCGCCAAATCCCACACTGCAGGAAATTAAAACCCAGAAACTCCTCTCTGGATGGCTCCTTTCTATTTGACCCAGGGGATGTCGAGAGAGTTGTGAAGAGATGAGGGAAGTCCCACAAAGACTCCCTCCTCCATAGGTCCTTGACTTCCCGGCCCTAGTGACCTTTTTCTATCCCACAGACAAACCAACAAAAGCTGATGATGAGCAGGACTGTTGCAAGAGACAAGAAGGTGTCTAATCCTGTCAAAAACAAGAAAGGCTCCGATATACTCTTGTAGAGGAAAACATCCTAGATTGAGTGACATAAGCCACAAATGCTATGTTAGGTGATCCCCCCCCCCCCACTTGTTCTGGAAGAGGTGGATGTAGCTCATGGCCAAACCTTGGACAATCTCCGTGACTCGTTCAGGGTATCACATCCCAGTAACTTAATCTCTCCCTCTATTGATCAAGACTCCACTATCAATGAGCTCCTATGCGAAGGGATTCACAAATAAGCTGCATCTTCATGCCAAAGCTCGCATCATGTTGGAGAAGGGCATTCTCCAAGATGTTGTTGAGTAATCCCCACTTGTTTTCAGTCGACTCTCTCTTATGGAAAAGGCATCTCAAGGCTAGAGACCAGTCATCGACCTCTCAGCTCGGAACAAGTTTAGAAAACAAACTTCGTTCAGTATGGAGATGGTAGACACTGTCAGACTAGCTGTAAGATCACAGGACTTCATATGGACACTGGATCTAAAAAACGCCTACTTCCAGATCCCAATCCAGCCACCTACAAGGAAGTACCTCAGACTCCCTGTGGATAATAGAAAATAACAGTTCAAGATGGTGTGCTTTGGTCTTCCCACAGAACTTCAGGATTTCATGAGAGTATTCACCCTAGTGTCACCTTTGGCTCACAAAATTGGCCTCTGTCTCCTACATTACCTGGACGACTGGCTGATTCTAGCAGACTCGGTAGCAACCCTTCTTCAATGCCAAGACATACTTCTTGGGCTTTGCCAAGTTCTGGGGATCATGGTAAACCTCAAGAAGTCATCACTGCTCCCCTCTCAATAACTGATATATCTAGGAATGATTATAGACACCAACCTTCACAAAACCTTCCCATCAGACTACAGGGTAGTGAGGCTGAGGAGAGTCGCAAGACCATTCCTCAGATGGGTTCAACCTCCAGCCCAGGGGTGGCTATGTCTCGTATTATCTCTGGTCTGTCTATCCAAACGGCTACTTCAGGACAGCATCACTCCAATGGTGGCTAAAGTTCACCTGGAATCAGGCTTTCGATTCCTTGGACATTCTGATCCACATGGGACCAGACAAGATTACAGACCTCGAGTGGTGAGTGATAGACAAGTATCTTCTAAATGGTGTCAATGTTCTTGTCCCCCACCCCCTAGGACTTGATACTTTTCTCAGATGTATTGAAAGAAGGTTGGGAGCACACATGCTGCACCATATAACCTCAAGCCTATGGGCAGGTTTCCAAAAGTACCCGTGCATGAATCTCTTACAGATGAACGCCAACTTCCTGGCTCTTCAACAGTTTCAATAGTTCCTGGCGGGCCACTCATTGGTCTTGATGAGCAATAACACCAGAGTAGCGGCTTATATCAACAAAACGTAAGTACTTTTTTTGTAGCCCCTATCCCATATGGCAGTAGAGATACTGAGATGGGTAAAAGACTACTTGGTGACCCTCTCAGCTCGCTTCATTTCTGGCAAGAGAAATGTGCTCACAGACACCCTGATCAGAACGACTCAGATATTGGGTTCTGAGTGGTCTTTCGATCATCTAGTAGTCAAAAAAGCCCTTACTTTTGGGGTTTCCCAATGATGGATCTGTTTGCAATGGCCGTGAATATCAGGCTCCCGTTTTACTGCTCCAAAGTCCCAGACCTTAAGGCTCTCTGGCAAGATGCATCCCAGTAGTGGTGGGACAACATCGTTGTCTACGACTTTCCCCTTCTTCCTCTGATGAGTAAGCAGGGAAGTGAAACCTAGTCCATGGAAAAAGGTTTGAGTTCTTTGAACCCAGAAGAGTGCTCCATATGAACTATTACTCCAGGCAACAGATTTCCACCTCACATTGAATACAGTGTTCCTACTACCCTTGGCTTTGGCCACAAGGGACAGCAAACTTCATGGTCTCTCAAATGACATCGCCCATTCTAGGGGATCTTGAGAGGTAAGCTTAAGTTTTCGTCAATGAGTTTGTAGCAAAGAGTCAAAATACTGGGGTAGCGGATCCTAGATTCGACTCCTGAATAATGAGTCTGTCCTGTAACTTAAAACCCAGATCATCTGTTACTATGCCCAATAAGGAGTTTGAGGCCTTACCTCAAAAGAACAGTAGCAGATCACCCATGTGTGCCAGCTCTTTTCATCAAGACAGGGAGGGTCAAGAGGAGGATCATGAAGAGCACCATATCTGCTTGGATTCCCACGATCATTGACCTTGCAATAAATCCAGCTCCTTCTTCAATCTGTTGCCCCAGAGCACATGCTTTAGGGGAATTCTCACATCCCTAGCCTTCAAACGTAACTACTGTGTGGTGCAAGTTCTAAAAGCATGAGTGTGAAAGTATCAGAGGACCCTCGCTGACCACTACCTGCAAGAAATAGCCCAAAGAGTCGATACGGTCCTCTGGTGGCTGCACAACTGGTTTAATATAATAAACTCCTTAATGGACAAATAGCAGGAGGTTCAGGGCATTACTTACCCAGTTTTAATATGACTGAATGAATAAGGATGTCTGTTTCTTCCATTTCTTCACCCATCCCTGTTTGGGGGAAAATCAGCACCCAGATTCCACTGCAAAGATGACCCCAAAAACTGCAAGTAACCCAATGTTCACTTGTGTAACCTAGTACTGTCTCAATACTGTTGCGTCCCTATACCCTGGTGAGATGGTATTCGGTATGTCTTGGTGACCTCAAACAAATACTATTATTCAAAGAACTCTTACCTTGACGGTCACATTGCTAGCATCACAAACACAGTTTTTTTTAGGCCGCAGCCCATGCATTGCAAAGTTTAGGAAGGTGTTAGTGTTTCCATCTTTTATTTGCTAGTACACATGAAGGGTAATTCACGGATAAACCTAAAAAAACAGATAAATTGTGTTGGTTTGTATCACATTTACGGAACAAAAGACAGATTTGAAAGTAACTTGTATTTTTCCTAACGATACAAACATCTAGATATTTATACTGATTTGCCCAAAACACAGTCCCTCATGAAGTCCTGTTTCCAAGCAAAGTGAGTTATAGCCACAGGTTTGTGAGTGAGAGGGGTAGCTACTAACCCCCACCCCCGCTAAATAGCAGTATGGATGGTTAACCTTCACCAAAAATTAGCGTCTTGTCTTTCACCTTTGTGAAAAGTAATACCCCTATAAATAGCTACAGGTTTGTATTGTTAAGAAAAAATACAAATTACCTCAAAATTTCTCATGTTGATAAAGAAGGTTTGCCATTAAAATATGCTAGCAGGAAACTTGAAGGTGCAGGGAATTACTCTGTTATCCAGAAGGAATGCCTTGCTGTAGTGAGGGCATGTGTCATAGAATCCAACCGCCAACGTTTGAAGCACTTGACCTCTGCATGTCAGAGCAACATTGGAATACTGTGCTGGGCCATATCTTTGCAACAGTTTGAATATACCATACATAGTATTCCTGGCAAAGAAATGTTGGTGCTGACTGCTTGAGTAGATTGCAAAGACATGTGTTTTATCAAAAAAAAAAAATTAGAATTATGTAACCTTTGCTGATTGGGTCATGGGTTTACGGATTTGGAATGTATTGACCTTCTATATATGTTATATTGTTTTAATAACCTCTGTGTGAGATTACTCTTCAGGTATGATGGCACTAGAGTGCTATTTTCCCTTTTTGTTAATATATATCTGTTTTGTAAGAAATTTTGTAATTTCTTAATTCATTAGGGAGATATTGTCATGCATTATGTTGACATATATAGAGAAGCTGCTGGTTCGGTCTGCAAAGCACTGTTTACCAATTTGATTCACGGTGTGCTTGTTAACGAAGCTAGAGTTTTTATTACAGCACTAGGGAGCTCATCAGCATGCAAAGATGTGCTCAGCTTAGAGGAGTTGAGGGGCAGTGTAAGGAAGTGATCTGATAGGCCTAGTGTAAATTGGAAGAAACTCAATGATAATCTTCATTATATTATACTATTATGTGAAGTGTTTATTCTATATTATACATAAAATATCTGTGTAATTGTTGCGACTTATTTATGTGAGTAATTATTTTGTTTTAGGAGTGGACAGCATATATCATATTAGGTTTTGGGTGGTGATCACCTATTGTTGAGCATGTTTTATATCTCCATGGGGTTTCTTTAGGTAATTTTTGTACTATAATTAGTGTTCAAAATTATGAAATGTTTTGACTTTTGCATATTGTGGTTTTATGTTTTTACATTAATTCTGGTGTAACTAGAGTGTTCTGTGGTTTAAAGAGACATAGTTCTCTTCTTTTCTTTTGGTATTGACCTCAAGTTACATGTAATGACTGTTTAGTCCTGGTCTGTCTAATTACTTATTATGATGCTTTGTGTTAATGTATTAGTTACGATTGCTTATTAATTTGCATCGAATTGTTAGTTAGGTATTATTTTGGTTCAAGGTAAGTTTGAAGCCTTTTTGTGATAAATATATTTTTAAGCAAAATAGTTTCCTTTTTGTAATATTTACCATTGTCTTTTGTATGAACCTTTTTTGAAGAGTCCGTTTTACTTTAACCTAGTGAATTAAGCCAAAACAGGCTTTTATTATAAAATTCACGTCACAGCTGGGCTACATATAGTCGAAGCAAAACCTAATAATAGTTCAGCAAAAATTCATATTTTCTACCTTCATAGTCCTTCATCCAAGCTGGGCATTTAGTAGGCCTTGAATTGTCTATCAACGGGTGTATAGGTGACCAGTTCTTTGATATAATTAAGCGGTTTCCTCACCTGAAAATATGGTTTTAAAATAGTCTTAGCTATAATTGTACTTTCTGTCTAGTTGTTATCTCTTGCAATTTTCAATTAAAACTGATAGTCCTCATCCATGCTGGCAGTTTTTTCAATAATTCCACCGTTGATTGCAATGATGTTACCATACATGTCATGGAATTGTGCAATTATTGCAAGCAACATTATCTTATATACCTCCTCTGCATTCCTCTCACAGTCCAACAATAAATCAAAAGTCTTCCTGTAGCTTCTCCTATGCTGTATGTGCTCAGGTAAAGATATATCACCAATGCCCTTAAACATTCTCGGGATATCTACAATTATATCATGTAACCTTTGGTGTGTGTGTCCGGGAAACCCGATATCCCATTATTATATGGTAATACTTATACCTTTCCCAAAAGGCTAAGAAGGTTTAAACTTTCCATTTTCTTCATTCAACGCTACTTGTAGAATCTCCATTGTGCATCAACAGTAGTCTTAAAAGTATGCATGCAAATGCTTGAAACCGTATTGGATAGTACAAATATATGATGTGTTTACATTTACAGCATGTATTAAGGTTTCTAAAAACTACAGTGCTTAGGGGGCCCACCTTTATGCCTACTACCACCCTGCGGGAGCACCGTAAAGCGAAGAACAATTTTAGATGGTGGAAAAGGATCTGACTGGATTGGTAATACGAAATTAGTTGACCTAGAGTATTCTGATGACACTGGCC
The DNA here is from genome assembly GCF_036898095.1 of Palaemon carinicauda. Lineage (NCBI taxonomy): Eukaryota > Metazoa > Arthropoda > Malacostraca > Decapoda > Palaemonidae > Palaemon > Palaemon carinicauda. Next base: position 19,231 of record NW_027170406.1, read on the forward strand.
TATTTAGCAGAACACAACAGGATTTACAATGCTTGGTTACCAAATGCATGAAATATCATGGGAGGCTAGGCTCAAGATACACAGTATAGAAGAAAGACAGAGATAATGAAAAAAGAATATGCAAAGGAAGATTAAATATTATTGAAGTAGAAAGGATTAATGTTGTAGAAACATTTAAGTATTTAGGGACTATGGTCACGAATATATGGTCCTTAAAACTTGAATTGAGGAAATTTTGTAAAAAAAAAAAAATAATAAGATAATGGCTTGGCTATGTAGAATTTTATATCAAATTGCCTGAAATTACATATAAAAATCCGGCTATATGTTAGTTTAGTGAGAGATATGTTACTTTATGGACATGATCCATGTTTGGACAATGAAACAATCTCCAACAAATATAGCAGATTTGAGAAAAAAACACTGAAAAGAATGTTGTAAGTTTAATGGTAGGACAGGATCAGAAATGAAGATATAAGAGACAATAATCGAGTGCCTTATGCAGATGAGGTCATGGTGAGGGGTACATGGAGATGGTTTGGGCATGCTCTTTGCACTTCCCAAGAGAGATTACTTCACAATTCTTTTAAATCGGCTTCACAAGGTACTAGAAGTCTTGAAAGGCGCAGGGCTGCATGGCTGAAGACTATGAAGAGTAAAGTAGGTGGTATTGAATTAAAAGCTCAAGATGAAGAAGAGTCAAAATCGAACAAGGGGCCTTTACATCAATACGCGTTGGAGGAGATAATGACTATGATTATGATGTGGAAATATGTAGCACTATCCCTTGCTACAATTGTATTAAGAGTGGTTTGCAGCAATGTATTAAAACAAGGTCTTCTATTAAAAATAAATGTTAAACACGAAAAATGTTCCAGAAGCCACTATTCAAACAAGGGTACTCTATCCTCTATGAGGGTCTATTGCACCTCATTCGGTCTCTGCTTTTCCAGTATCTCCTCAAAACTTTATTCCCAACAATATTAACGACTGGGTGATTAGGGAAATTTTGATCCACCATCCTTAATGATTTGCCTTTATTTAATGACAGAAATAATCTATGTGAACCATTGACAAAATTCATGCACTCACCTGTTGACATGCTGCCCCACTCAGTGTTAACCTGACAATAACTGATTGTGTAACTTTTATCATCTTTAACACACAAGACCATGACCCTCATGGTCAGTTGCATGTATAACGCAATTCCATCATTTATCAAATCTCAATCAGACCTCTCAGCCTTTGACATCATCTTCCGTGTAATATGTAGTCTGCTGCTAATATTGTTCCCAGTCATAGTGCCTACAGTACAATCCCATGCACCCATGAGAAGTGTATAGCTCTTGCTCCCATACCAGTGATTGGCACAATATCTAGTCCTTTAGCAGTGAAAACATTCTTCAGAACTAGCCTGGCACTTTGCACGGACCCTCAAGTGCACAACCAGACAAAACTTTCATTTCATTCTTACTTGGAGCTAGATTTTGTTACCTTTCCGACTCTTTCTAGTTTCGATGCCAAATCCTTATCCCGCACGATTTCCACTCCATTGAAATCTTAGGCTCCTCTCTTTGTGTAGGACTTTACATTCCAGTTCTGCCACCTTGGATGTCTCTTATTTTAGCCCTGATTACACAAAAAAAAATATATTTTTTTCAAACTTTTTGTAAAATATCCTAGCTTAACTTTTGATTCCACATGTCACCTACATTTATACACGTCAGTACTTATTCCCGAAACTCTTTTGTGCACTTTTGGTATGCAAATATACAGTAAAGAGCTTCTCCTTGGTACCTGTAAAAAAAAAATCCACACAATCACTGTGTTCGCTGTCTCCTTTATTATTTTCCTCAATTCATCAGAAGTAAATTTATTTAAAGAGCATTCTAAGTAATGGGAGAGAGACTAGTGTTCATTGCACAATAGCAATTTGTCTTAGCAGAGTTGACTGATATTGTGGAAGAAAGTTGGATAATTAAAACTACACAATGAAATAAAAGGAATTAATGTTACTCGGAAAAGATGGAGGATAGCATTTCCATTAGGCGACCAGTAAAAGGGCGTGAGGCCTATAAACAACTGTCTTTTTCACATACCTTACAATACTGAGTAGGTCAATCGAATACATTTTAACTTGTAATAATAGGCGTATTATGTATCCTTCAGGAAAAACCTAATTGAAGTAATCGTTCCTGAAAGAACAAAAACAAAAATCACAAAGCATCATGCAAATGAATACTTGTATATAAATATGGCACATATTGCATATTGTCAAAATAAAAAGAAATCCCACCTGCTACAACCCACAAAAGGAAAATCAAAGCTATACATAACAATGTAATAAAAGGGATGATTTGCTGTTGGTTACTTTGCAACGGAATGGTTGATACTAGGCTAATAGGCTTATCAGTCTATTAACCTGATACTAAATATAAACTTTATTCTCATATTAGCCTGTAATCGGTCAGCAAATAAAATATTGATTGAAACATACCGTGGCTCCCCTTAACCCTTTCCACTCCATGGACTACCTGTGGTAGTCCAAGCAAAATACGTCGTCCTAGTATTTGGGCTACCTCTGGTAGCCCACCGAAAAGATCTTATTTATTCATAAACTGTTTCTGTTTATTAAAGTTATTCGCTGTTTTAATCGTTGCTTCGTTTTCTGTGGTTCCTTAAGATTAATATTCCTCGTTTTCTTAGTTAATCCTCTCCCCCCTTTTCCCCCAAGACGAGTTAGATTATTAAATAGAGGCAGACACTCACGATATCCATTTCTCAGTGCGTTTGGCCTCGTTCAGCAGCAAGTACCGATTGTGATCGACTCCTGTCTCACCAGCTAATTTCCGAGGTCATCGCTTTTCAAACACTTATCGTCTATCATGGCTTCATCGAAAAAGTTTTTGCGAACTACGTCGGAAATTTTAGAATGTCTTGATATGTGTTCTTCAGAAGATGATTTTGTAGGCATCGACGACAATGAAGAAAATTGTGATGTTAGTTATAACGGGGTTGACATGGACATGGAAAATAATGCTTCATCCGATTCCGATTCTGAGCACGCTGGCAGTGACTTTGACGAGAGGCTCTACGACCCTCCACGAGAATTGCTAGAAGTGAACGATGAAGAAGGTAGTGACAGTGACGATGAAGAAAATGAATGGGAAGAATATAATGAAGACGTGCATAAACTAATAGAATATCCTCATACGGGGAAACAGCAGTTTTTTCCTCCTTGAGCTGGGATGCGTACCCTGCTAGATTTTT
>NW_027170406.1:30000-32500 GCF_036898095.1 Palaemon carinicauda
ATATATATATATATATATATATATGTGTGTGTGTGTGTGTGTGTGCGTAATTATAGATTATATAATCATATGTATTTATAAAAGTAAATATTTCTTTTTGTAAATATTTATATAAACATAGATATTTACTTTATATATATATATATATATATATATATATATATATATATATATATATATATATATACATGGTATGTGTGTATCCTCATGAATGTGCATTTTAATCGAAAATAATAACAAAATGCATATCCCATTCAGTTATAGATTCCAACTTTACAAACTTCTAGAGTGAATTTATCCGTGTATTCCAGTACAACAAAGTGCAGGATTCATTGCAAAAATATTTGTACAATTAGTGTTATTGAGAGAATTTCAAATGGTGATATCGCACAACGCATAACTGTGTTTTCTTTGGTTATATATGGTCTCACAAGATCTAATAGTTTGTCAAATGATTCTCCGTCCATGCGAAGAAAGTTCTTGAAAAAATCAGGTTCACTAATTCTCAGTTCATTTAATAAAGGAGCATGACCAAATCGTTCACGACACAAATACCATTGCTGGGCCCACTTCCGCCTCTTTCGTTTCTGTGTGCTCTTCAACGCTAAGCCAAGAGCCAACGCTGAATATGCATCCATGATGACACTCAGGAGCAAAATGAAAATTTGATAAGAAGTTTGAGCGTGTAGGGCGAACGTCAAACCGTCGAATAATTTGACATGAAATAATTTTACCAAATTAGGGCCGGTAATAGTTGCACGGGTATTAGCCTACCAAACACGCACCTAGACACCTAGGCGTAACCTATTAGATCACTAGCATATACTATGCATTAATATTAGACATAAGATGCAGGTCACTTCTAACCTAACCAAAGATCAAACGATCATATATGAACTTGGATGCTCGGCAACAGTACCGTGCCGTTTAGCCTAAATAAGGCTACTATACCAATAAACAAATGGCCTCTAGGGCATGTAAGCCAACACAACTAGAGGTATGAACTATCCTGAGATAAGGACACTATGCTATCAACTGGAATAGATGACTATATCGAACAGACCTGTCACAACATACTCGCCTACCCCCTAAAGTTAATAAAATAAATCCAGCGTGTATTCACTACTAAAACCCTGGCGAAAACAGGTGCCAATAAGTTGAGATGTTCTCTCGGGCACTATTGTAAGAAGACAACAAAATTATCGGGATTTCTCCCAAACCTTAACCTCTAAGCCAATGTTCTTATGTTTAATACAATGATGAAATAAATACTTGGACGTAAGGTAATTAACAGGGGGGACATTTCAAGGTGGAAAAAGTCGATGAATAAAAATATAACGATACAATAATTAGATTATTTATGTCTTCAATAACCAGTTATTCAATTAAAGTTGAAGTCGAGTCAGAGCTCCAAACACAACTTTCAAACAAAAGAAACTTGTTTTCAAGGAAAAATTTATAATATTAATTAAATACTGTAAGAAACACTTTCATATTGCTACAATGATAAAAAATTCCAATAATGAAATAAATCTATATTTCAAATATTAAATATATTGGAAATCAAGGAAACAAAATATATAATGATAGAGACCTTCCAAGTGAGGTCATCAGACGTCTAATAACAGCAGAACTGATTCTGTTGAGTCGAATATTTCATTAATGAAAAACTTCCTGATTTTTATCCAATATTACATTCATTGCTCTCAGCATCTAAAATCTGTATTGCATTTTTCAAACTGAGGTACCTTTCTGATTCACACTGTCTTACACACTTCTTCGAGTCCACTTTTACTCTCAACTCCACTACTAAATTGCTTATTTATTTCCTTCATTCTCATTCCAATATGATGACTATAACTCTATGATACGTTTTTGTCATTAATTATATTCTTCTTAATATTCTTCTTACTTGCAATGCACGTGACTGAGCAATGGGCATATAAATAAAGATGTTTGCCCTATTTTCATTTTTTACTATCCTGCAACTGCTATCGACTCTACATTAAAAAATTTGTTGAATGCAACACACCAATTCCCACTTTGATATAATTTCATTATGGTATAGTCTATTCTTAAGCCAATTTCTACCTTACTGATTAAAACTGTTGAAGGTAAATATGCAATTGTCCCCTTTATAGGCTCCCTTTGGTGACCTACAAATACCTATGGTGGATCTAAATAAAGTTAACGTCCTCCTCCATTTTCATTGACAATCCTAATTCTAATCACTACCTCATTACATGTTTTCTGTCCGACAGTTCAGTTTCTTTCTATTCTCGCTAATATATGTTTGGGTGTCGAAATATTTTGGCGGAATGCAATAATTAAAAAAAAATAAATAAATAAATAAAAAAAATAAAAACCTTTCACCTCATTCAGAAAACAAATTACATAAAACTTTAAATAATTACCATATAATATCACATACAAAATAACAGACAGTGGTACAAACAACTCAAATGAAACCAAAGTTCAAAATCAATAACACCTTTAACTC
>NW_027170406.1:37500-42500 GCF_036898095.1 Palaemon carinicauda
TAGAAAACTACTATATAGTTTATACTAGTAGTTATTTCCAATATATTTTGGATATCCAACACAGGCATTTGCTGAGCCCAATCCTATATTGAATGAATATGATTTCTTCAATATCCTGATTAGAAACCAGTATTAGGATTACCCTACAATATTAAACAATTCAAGGCAGGAGTAATACACTCCTAACCCTTAAAGGGTGGAGTCTCCATGGTCAGGAAACTTTATATTTTAATATAGTAGGAAGACTACAGCAAATAGGCTGAGTGGGATATACAAATATATGTCTTTATTTTCCTAGTCCAGCTGGCTTCATGCTAGATAGACCATACTGTCATATGCTACTATGATGGCAGCATAATGACTAGACTACAATACATGATGTACAGTAGCCAGTAAATTGCAATATAGACTTACTGCAATTAGAAAACTACAGTACCATGATACAGTAGTATTTTTCTGACATACCTTGGGTACCCTTGTACGAGCATTCTGCTGGTACATACATACATACATATACCAAAGGCACTTCCCCCAATTTTGGGGGGTAGTCGACATCAACAATGAAACAAAACAAAAAGGGGACCTTTACTCTCTACGTTCCTTCAGCCTAACCAGGGACTCAACCGAGTTCAGCTGGTACTGCTAGGGTGCCACAGCCCAACCTCCCACATTATCCACCACAGATGAAGCTTCATAATGCTGAATACCCTACTGCTGCTACCTCCTCGGTCATCTAAGGCACTGGAGGAAGCATCGGGGCCTACCGGAACTGCGTCACAATCGCTCGCCATTCATTCCTATTTCTAGCACGCTCTCTTGCCTCTCTCACATCTATCCTCCTATCACCCAGAGCTTTCTTCACACCATCCATCCACCCAAACCGTGGCCTTCCTCTTGTACTTCTCCCATCAACTCATGCATTCATCACCTTCTTTAGCAGACAACCATTTTCCATTCTCTCAACATGGCCAAACCACCTCAACACATTCATATCCACTCTAGCCGCTAACTCATTTCTTACACCCGTTCTCTCCCTGCTGGTACCGTTCATATATTGAATGAATAGTTTTCTCCAATATTCTGATTGAAAATCAGTCATCCTGACCCCACAGTATTAACATTATTTTGGGACAGTGATTTGATACTTCTCTACCCCTAGGGGTAAGAGTCCTTCTACTTGGAGTTACTCTATAGAGAAATCTCCATGTAGTTAATACCGTGTGGAGGCAACAGCATTTGCTTGCAGGGGTACATAAGTATGTATCCCCTACTATCCCTTTATAGCTTACTATCCTAAGCTACTCTATTGTAAAGGACATTTGCATGTTGATTGTCAAGGAGATAATCCATGTATACTCATTTGGTTTTCCTTTCTTTACAGGAGGAACACCAAATACCTTGTGCTGCGGTCCTCTGCAAGGCCAAGAATAAGTATTTTTACGGTCATAATACTTGCAGGTTTCATGCCCCTTGCAATATTATTTCCGGATCCCTACATTATTGGAACCCACAGGTTTGCAATATATGTCGGACATTAATGTCCGAAGTTTTTGAAAATCCCAAGTTTACGGAGATTAGGGATACAGCTCAATATAAAATACGCAACTGGGTGAGAGGCTTTCAAAAGATCTCTCCGGGACCTTTCCTAACTAATGATAGGATGCGTAAGCTACTATTTCCGGAAACAAGTGAGGAAACAGTAGCGCCTCAGGAGCCAACTACATCCCCTGACGGCCAGAAAACCTTTGGGATTATGGGCAAGAAGTGCCCCAGGGTAGAAGAGGAAAATGTTGTGTCGGAATTTCCTCCGCCTATGCCGGCTATAGAGCCATCGATGTCAACATCTTCGTCTTCTACCCCTCTATTGGATAATGTGGTACAATTATGTATCCAGCTGAAGAATCAAATAGAGAGCTTTCGTAAACAAAACAAAAAGCAGGAAGTAAAACGCAAGATAGAGCCTCGTAAAGCTTCTCTTGTCGCTTCCCAGGGTTCAGTCAAACGACCCTTGAATCAAGACCTACCAACATGCTCCATAACCAATCCCTGGAGGTTTGCGGAGATGCCGATTTAAAATGGCAATCTCTACATCTCAAAGAAAATAGATGCTGTTCCTTTGGACAAAATTCAATTTTGGCCAAGCTTTGATGCTGTCCCTAATTGTTGGGTTCGACTGAAGTACGAACCAAAGTCAAGAAAAGGAGCGGAACCAAAGGAGGTCTTGATTCTCGACCATGATAAGGCACAGACTATCCTTTCAGGTAGTCTGAGAAAGGCGGGTTATTCAGAGTCGAAGGTATTCTCACTGAATGACAGACACCCTTCCTTTCTTGCTCCTACTTCACTCTCAGTCCCCTTTATGGGGAAGGCATTTACTTCTGTTGCCAAAGCAGTAGAGGCGGGTAAGCCATGTCCCACACTCGATGAGTGCAAGCCTTTGTCACCAGCTTTTCCCGGACAGGAAAAGGATTGGAAGGAAGTCCATTTGACATTTTCAGTAGGAAAATTAGACAAGGACAACGCAAGTCGACAAATCAAGGTATGTCTCCCTAAATTGTCTGAGTTGCTCTTCTGTAATGAACATGAGTCAAAGGAGAGACTTGCAACATCCCTTTCTCTACAAAACTACATAGAGCTGTGTTCAACCTATGAAAGTACCCCAGACATGCTCATGGTCATAGCCAAAATGCATATGGCTATCTTGGTGAAGGACCTTTACGCCTCTTTGAAGGCCAGGAGAGCATGTAGAGAGTTTGTGTTCGCTGACGCAACAGTGAAACACAAAACAAGGAAGCTAATATCTTCCAACATCTGGGGTAAAGACCTCTTCCCACACGAGGTCATTAAGGAAGTAATTAAGAACGCCACCATAGAGAACATAAGTCTTTTCCAAAAATGGGGCATTCCTTCAAAGAGAAAATCTTCTGTGGTTGTGGGTCCCCAACCTAAAAAGAAGATCGAAAATGCTGGAAATATCCGGGCTGCTCAACAACATCCCACTATTCCAGTGACCACGGTGCTACAGGCAGATGGTCAAAAGTCTAAGCCTACCGACTACTCGAAGCATAAAGACGCTTCGGCTAGGAGGAACTTTCCCTCAGGATCGCAGGACCTTCAATCCTTCGGTCCAAAGCCTATTCAAGATGAGCCATTGATGGGAAACAGAAATGTCCCTACCATCATTTCCTTACCTTCTCCTACAGTTCTAATCCCTCCTGGAGAAGTATACCTGAGAGCTATAGAGCATACAGGTGGTAAGAAAACTATAGCTCATCGAGTTCCAAGGTAGGCTGTTTTGTGTTCACGAGAAGGACTCAAGATATCAATGAGTCATTCTAAACTTGTAGCCACTCAACAAGTTCATAAAAAACAGCAAGTTCTGAATGTTAATCGTTCTGAACATATGGACCTTGTTCCAATTAGGGGTGTTCGTAGTCTTGTCAGACCTGAAAGGTGTCCTTCGGAACCTTCCAGTCAACCACCCCCGTTCCTCCTATCTAGAATTCATGTTACAGAGAGTAACATTCATCTTAGGAAAGAGACGTGTCGGACTCACAGTCCTAAGTATCTTCAAAGGATTGACAAACTTAGTCACGTCAAAGTCAAGCCTAGAAATAGTTCAGGTATTAATATACCTGATCAAGAGGCTGGAGGGGGCAGCACCCGAAGTGTCCGGCCAATGTGCATTCAAAGAGATGACCCGGTTCCTGGGACATCACGGATGCAAGATAGGCTTCTAGAAGTCTCGACTTTCTCCAGCTCAGGGGTTTTCGATGTTTAAAAAACCATCGAAGCCCTCAGTCACATCAACTCCCCTCTCCTTTGGAAATATAAAAGGAGCTCGTGAGGTCTGTCAAGAGACTCAGATATTCAGTCAGAATACCAAAACGCCAACAGGAAAAAGTTCTAAACTTTCCCCAGTTCGTTATAGTGACAGACCTGGTTCTGAGGGCACACCGGAAATATGCGTTAAGAGCTTGGAGAAAACACGCATGAAACGCTTGAAGAGATAAAAAAAAGACTGAGATCGGTCCCTCTTTAATCGCCTCTCTAACAGAAATTAGAACACGAAAGTCCCAAGACTGCTGGTCCTTTCATGGGTGGGGAAGCCCCCTCCACACAGATCAGGCTCCCTACGACTGATCTGGGACACCGAAGCGATAATAAGACGTCACATTCTAACGTCTCATTCAGTCTTGGTGAAGTTACCCATCCCTCTCTTAAAGGGACGGCACCTACCAGCAGTTCATTTACAACTGATCCACGATGTGATGGTGGATACTCTATTTTGATACAAACCGATAGAGTTGGAATGGTCCAAGGGTGCAGACATATTCCCTCCCAGATGGGAACAAGTCCCGGAACTGCAATTTGACATCTTCATCACGAACGTCTTCAAGAAACTACCTCGCTATATAGCCCCTAGTGGGGCTGATAGACTAGATGAGGCTGGTCCTAGCTCTGACCCTAGGTATATTTCAGAAGATTCAGAAATTAACTGCATTCGTTTTATCACAGAGAACCCAAACCCTTCATTTCATGATTTTCTCGCTCTAGCGGTTAGAAAAAGGTTTGGGATCTCAAAAGGCAATATAGAATTCTTCAAAGAATACAAGGCCAAGTCAACTAGAACACAATTTGAGTCTTCCTGGAAAAAGTGGGTTGCATTTGTCAAAGCAAAAGGACCGAAAGAAATTTCTATGAACTTCTGTCTGTCCTTCTTTGTCCACCTTCATAGCCAAGGTCTGGCGGCCAATACGATAAATACATGCAAGTCAACCTTGACTAGGCCTCTCCTATATGCCTTTCAAGTGGATCTGGTGAATGAAATCTTTAATAAGATTCCAAACGCATGTGCTAGGCTTAAGCCCGCGGTACCACCAAAGCCCATCTCTCGGTCTTTGGACAAGGTCTTACATTATGCGTCATCTGTGAACAATGAAGATTGTTCTCTTAAGGATCTAACCCAAAAGGTTATTTTTCTTTTCGCTATTGCCTCC
>NW_027170406.1:47500-55000 GCF_036898095.1 Palaemon carinicauda
GTACGATCATGTGACACACGGTTGGTACAACCTGGATACAAAGCATGATATTTTAACTTCCTTAAATAATAAGAGCTCCAATAAATTTTTCAGAAGTTTAAATTTACTAGTTAGCCCGAGAATATCCCATCATGTCAGAAAATCAAAGTACAGACTTTATCAACAACATAAGCTTGATTAACATTCTCAAATAGAATTCACTTTTTAACAGAAACCTATGAAGAATTCAGGCAACATTCCCTCTCTCTCTCTCTCTCTCTCTCTCTCTCTCTCTCTCTCTCTCTCTCTCTCTCTCTCTCTTTATATTTCGGCAATTGTCTGAAAGTAAACTGATACTACGACATGAGCAACAACAACAACAATAATAATAATAATAATAATAATAATAATAATAATAATAATAATAATAATAATAATAATAATAATAATAATAATAATAATAATAATAATAATAATTGATGAAAGCTGGATGTATTTTGCCGGCTCAACGTGAAGGATGATCTTCCTTCGTAATTCGACAATAATCTGTCAACGCAACTTCATGTTATATTTATGCGTAGAAACAAATAGAGCTGAGAGGAACTAACACCACATTGGCGTTAGGACGTCCAGACCTCATTGCACAAGATCAAATAGCTGAACTAATCTGGCGTATGAAAGGAAACTTATATCAGGTAAGACCAACATTAATATGCAAAGTCGCAACCGAGGAGTTTCTAATCAGGAGTCCAATTAGGTCTGCAGTGATGTACTAATGACAAGTTGAATGAGTTGGAAGTAACCGACGATGTTGCAATTTGCCTTCCCAATTTCCGTGTCCCAAATTCAAGCTGAGAATTACGCATGAGGCCCGGATTGCTAAACAAATTGTATTCATTTTATGTTTCTCAACATCAAAATTGATATTTCCGTTTTTTTTTTTTTTTTTTTTTTTTTTTTTTTTTTTTTTTTTTTTTGTGATATTTAGAAACTTGTCACTTCATTACATAATGTTATATCAAGCATTAATGAGGTTTTGTATCATGGTAAGTAAAATATCATAATCACATCTCGTTCCCTCTGTCACACAGGATGAAATGCCTTGAGGGATTTCATGAGTATGATTAGTTAATAATCTCAGAAATATAAAGTGACTGAATTATAATATAGTAGAAAGTGACGATAGAATGATTTCTTACGTTTTGAGTTGAAATTGTCTTCTTGTTGTGCAGTGAAATGTTCGGGTTTACATCTTATTTCACATCAAATGAATAGTTGCTATATTCTTTTTAAACATTTATATTTTACAATGTCGTGATATTTAAAAGAATGTCATATAGAAATTTTTTATTTGTTATGAGTTTATTTGTAAGATTCAGATATTTTTATATTCTCAGCTCATTTACTTGGCATCAGTTTTATTATATTGTTATTCTACAAGGGTTGAATAATTTTCAATGAAATCATTGTAAAGATAAAATCCATTATTTTTTTTCTTGTATGACTAACCTTTGGTTTGGTTGTACTTATTTTTACACAAACTTCTGTTACTATTGATGCTTTTATTTTTTACTGTGATCTCTAATTTTGTACTTTGTAAATATTTTTTGTGTGTGTTCACTGAGGGCTCCAGGATATCAAGCCTATTTTTCTTTGGTATTATCCTGAGGGATTTATAATTGCCGCTCCCAGTGAAAAGGTAGTAGTTTTGACACTTGTTTCTCAAAAACCTATCCTGAACAACACTATAACTCTGATCTTACTCTCCGCGTGTTTTTCCAATACTGTCCCAATGTTTAATGTTTCTAAGGTTCACACACTTCTCTTATATACATCAAGACAGGTAAAACCTCTGGTATGGGCCATATTAGTGGTAGGTTGGCCAGGGCACCATCCACCTGTTGAGATACTACCGCTAGAGAGTTATGGGGTCCTTTTGACTGGCCAGACAGTACTACATTGGATCCTTCTCTCTGTTATGGTTAATTTTCCCTTTGCCTACACATACACCGAATAGTCTGGCCTATTGTTGCGCATTCTTCTCTGTCCTCATACACCTGACAACATTGAAATTACCAAACAATTCTTCTTCACCCAAGCGGTTAACTACTGCACTGTAATTGTCCAGTGGCTACTGTTTTCTTGGTTAGGGTAGAAGAGACTCTTTAGCTATGGTAACCAGCTCTTCTAGGAGAAGAACACTCCAAAATCAAACCATTGTTCTTTAGTCTTGGGTAGTACCATAGCCTCTGTACCATGATCTTCCACTGTCTTAGGCTAGGGTTTTCTTGCTTGAGGGTACACTCAGGTACACTATTCTGTCTTATTTATCTTCCTTATGTTTTGTTCAAGTTTTTATAGTGTATATAGGAAATATTTATTTGAATGTTGTTACTGTTCTTAAAATATTTATTTTCCTTGTTTCCTTTCCTCACTGAGCTATTTTCCCTGTTGGAGCCCCTGGGCTTATAGCATCCTGTTTTTCCAACTAGGGTTGTAGCTCAGCAAGTATTAATAATAATAATAATAATAATAATAATAATAATAATAATATTGCTGCATCAATCGTTAGGGATTTTTATAGGCAAAACGATTATTATGCTTTGCTATTTTCTTTGTCAAGATGATAAATCTAACGTTTTTCCTTCTTTGGGACATATCTTAGATCAACCTTAATTCTTGAATCTAGGCCTACTATTATCGCACGGAAATTGTATACCTATATGATATTGATTAATCATCTTTTGTAATACAACATATATCCAGATTTCTTCTATCCGATCACCGGTCTGAATTTGGTTAATCAATAAAAAAACCTATTTATGATCTTGCCTACCTACTTATTTTTAATCATCTTTCTAGTAGGATTTTGTATAATCGTCCCGTTGTATTCAGAATATTTCTTATGGTATTTGAAAGATTCAGACACATGACTAGCAGTCAAACGTTCATATAACATCTTTGTTTCACACTGAAAAACTATTTGTGTATATTCATCTACCCACTTCATACTTGGTGATATTGCAACAACTACTGCCTCTGTAATGTCTAGTGGTGATATTACCATTTTTCCGTATTCCACATATTGATCGAATGCCTCTTCTCCTCTCTACCCTTGTATCAATTATTCTTTAATCTTTTAAATCTAATATGTCTACAACTGATCATGCATTGCTCTTTCTTCTTCTAATAACTATGATCTTGTGATGATATCCGAATGTTATCCGAAAAAGAAAGCATCCATAGAGTAGTCCTTCACGTATTTACCACTTCACTTTAGTGCTCAGTTTATTTCATGTCTGTCATAGAGAGATTTTTTTATTAAGATTGTCACATAGGCTATGAAGCATTTGTGCACATATATACTCATTTCCAGTATTCTCTGCATCTCATTTAGAAACGTTTTATCTTAGCCTTGATCTTGCACGGTTATAATATTGACTTTATTTGTACAGAGGTTTGGTCTTTTATCGATTACCCTATCATAACAAAATCATAAAAAAAATTAAAAACGGTTTCATTGCTACCCATTCCTTTTTTAAAGCTTTATTTTTCCCCTGATGCATATGTAGATTTTGTGTTTATTTTATGAAAGGAGTTCTTTCAGTTGCACTTATGAAAACCATAAGTGCAACTGAGTGTCCATTCTTCATCCGGAAGTGTTACTCCATCAATGAGTGATCCTTCTTCAGGGAGAAGAAGAAGGAAAAAAAAAGAATATTCATCACTCAATACCCAGTGCCATGCAACATGACTTTGTGATATAAGCAGGTGGGGGTGCATGGATAAGGCACATAGTACTAGTTAGGCTGTAGATTTAGTGAGTTAGATTAATTCGTCATAGGTCAAGACCTGCATCAACACTTGGATTACCACGTGATCCATGACCTGCACCTTGGAGAATAGGCGATGAAAACAAAAGTTCATCTCTGCAGTCACTGTTTGAGATAAGTAGGATGATATAGACAGTAAGGTCAAGAAAAACTGTCCTCAAAACTCCAACTTTATATACATGTGTTTATATCGTTGGCCAGACTAATCTGAGGTGACCCACTAATTTCATTTTGAATTTCATCTAAACTCTTCTGGTAATTTATTTATCATTACTTTGAAAATATCTACCAAACGATAAACCTCATTTCAACATAAGGAGTTCGAAATACCGAGGCATTTAGCTGCTGCACATATCACTCCATCTGTCAATAATTTTCCTATAATTTTTCGTTTCCTTTCGCTAAAATAAAGTTCAACACATTTCTTACTAATCTCCGTTGGCTGCCTATATCAAAAAATAGTTGAAGGTGAAATGTGTTTTGACCCCCCCCCCCTCACCGCCCCCCCCCCAAAAAAAAAAAGAATAATAAAGAAAGAAAGTATGTGAAATATCTTTTATAGAAATATTATTATTACTTTGATTACTCTGAATTATGTTCTCCGTCTGGTACATATTTCCTAGCTGCTCACTCTGCAAACAAGGTTTAGAGGCACTCTATCAACTCATATATACGTGAAAAGTTTCTTGGATTACAATAAGTAATAGAACATTGTTGTCCAACAAAAAATTTAAATCTTAAATACTACTTGTGTTAGTCTCAACTTTGTATAAAGTTGAAATAATACCTCGTTATCAGTTTTTGACAAGTTATTGTGGTATTCTTAAACTCTTCTTTAATGTTTCTTATGGAGGGGTTGAGCGATATGGAGGTCTCTTTCTTTTGCGAGTAAAAGGTGGTGAGCTACCAAGTTTTTGCACCTTCCCCACTATATATGCAATAGGTAACCGGGTTTGAAGGCAATGACAGGTCCTGGGAGAGGTCAGTACTATTGCTGGTAGTGGGGAACGAAGATTGTACAGAGATGGGAAATGCCCCAGTATTGATATACTGTGGCAAAGCTTAAGAAGGCAATATGTTCACCTCATCCTACAGCATTTTATTATTAGATGATGCATTTCTTTTCCTAGGATTATTAGCAGTACTAAGCGTGTTTGATGTGTCCTGTAGTAAATATCCTTTTTATTTCAATACTCTTTTGGAATGTCCTACACTTATGTGCTCTACACTGGATTTGTTGAATGCAGCTTCTTCCACCTTCTATAGCTCGTAGCTCCTACCAGTGTTTTTATGATTTGAGGTAAAATTAAAAAAAATTAACTCAAGTGTACAGTACCCATGGTACGACTTGAAGCATATGCTACATAATTTTTTTTCGTTTTAGAAATATTTATAGGGGTGTAAAAATATAAACCAATGGCATTATAGTGGCTTCCTTTCATTTTAAAATATAATAGGGAAAGGTACATCAACATTTTGGGAACTAGTATCAGAGGAATCTTATGTTCTTTCCACACTGTTAATGGACAGATGGCCAGGATCTCCTTTTCTGTAAATTCATGAAGGTCCTTATTGAATACTACTTTTATTCCATAACTATAATTCAGGTGATGTTTGACACCCAATTTCATATCCTCATTACTTGTCTGCAGGTTAGATAGTATTATAGACTGTGTACACGTAGATTCAAAAGTTCGCCGACACTCAGGGGGAATCATTCGTCAGAGGTCTCTAGTGTTACCATGACAAAATAAATAAAGAGTTGGTTTTCTTACTACTTATTAGGAAATGGGCGGAGCCTTGTCCAACGACAGCGAACGCTTAAAAATATTGCAAATCGAGTTCCCATATTTCATACTGTGGTATCATTTCTCTCTTGAGTATTCACTACAAATACACAAAACACACACACATACATACACGCACACACACACACACACACACACACACACACACATATATATATATATATATATATATATATATATATATATATATATATATATTTACTATTCTTTTGAGGAGCCCATTAGGCACTTTCAATGGATAGGTCATTGGCGGGGTTGGGTGGGGGTGGGGATTTCCCCTCCCCCGGGCAGTCCGACACTGAAAAATTTGAGGAGAGAAGGAAGTCATTTGTATTTTAGGGGTCGTGGAGAGAGGTTATATGAAAATTCTTAATACATCTTGTAAAATATTGTATCATTGCATCAATCTAATTTGATAACCGTTAGTGTTTTAGGAAATGTTGCTAACCTAATTCATTATCAGATCATTTGTAGTAGCTAGAAGCAGCAGTATAAAGTAGCCGTTGTTGTTGGAAGATTGATTAGTAACGAAAGTTGGGTATTAACTTTGCATAATAAATAAATACTGACGACGGCATAGCACTTTCAATACAAGCAAAGTTTAGTTAATTGATTCGAAAAGGAGTTGTAATGCAGTAAATGAGACCATTATTACAGTCTAGCAAAACCTTTGATAAATTTACTTTATTGATAACTCATATAAAAAAAAAGTTTCTTGTTCTCAGAACGACATAATTTTCCGAAATTTTGTGATGAAAGTAAGAATTACTAATTTTCCCATAATGTATTCTCCTCTAAATTGCCAATAAAATATAAGCGCAGATGGCATAAGCACAAAAGAATTTATTACACTAATACCCTGACTGTAAGTTATCCGTGATTATATGATTACTAGTAGCTTTATCTTGAGAAAATTACATAGCTTGGAGACCACGCTGACTTCTTATAATCTTGAATCAAATAGGCGTAAATCCCCCATAATGAAGTTCTTTTTGTGTTCCTTTCATTCATTCTTTATCCATTTATTTATTAAACATCCTCGGCATTTTTAAGGTAAATGGCCTTCTGCGCCGGTATTCGTCTTTGACCGTCAATTTCAATTTCTAGTTTCTCACTATCCCTCCAGAAAAGAAATCGCTCACATAACCACTCCAACCTGGAACCTTTCAAAATTTTTTTGAAGCCAACACCAGATATTCCTTAGCTGGATTCAGAAATAAGGCATTTAGAACACTTTCACTCAGATTTCTTATTCAATTTATATCACATTCCTTTATAATTATTCCAGTTAACGAAAATATATTTGTTGATTTGAAAGCAAACGGGCAAATTATCCTACAGAGCACTTTCATAATGAGCATTTTAACTGGAAATCTTGTGGTATGTGAAGAACTACAGACCATAGGGATCTATAGTAACTAACTAGTATAACTTCGAGTCGGACAAATGTTGGTATAAGGATTCATACTAACGAATTTTTCAAACACTCAAAAGACAATGACTCTCTAATTTGAGCTATTTTTGTTCCAGTAACTCCCATTATTTTGTATCAGCATTTATTTCTACTCAGTGATAAAACAGCAAAGATTTTACTGTATATAATTAAACTTTTAGTTTAAATGTCAATCCTAACCGTTGTTGGCTGAAAATAAGGGCCCAAATGGAAAGGTAAAAAATTTCGATAAATAAAGGGCAAGTGGCTTACGAACTAAAGACTAAATGACTTGGGAAATATTTTACAGCAAAGTATCCTTGTATATTACAAAATGTCGCTATCTATGAATGTCTAAAGGCCAATGAAAGTTTTAGCAATCAATCTAGAAATTTAAAAATACCGATGATTTTTTTTTTTTAACCATAATACAATCATTTTTATTGGA
>NW_027170406.1:67500-77500 GCF_036898095.1 Palaemon carinicauda
TCTCCTGTCTTCCTTATTCCTATCTGTTTAGTAATTGGGTAGTGTTTTGTTGATATTTGTGGGCCCGGCTTAATATATGAGCCATACTTTTGATCTATTTAGTTTTTCTATGTTAGGGTTAAGATTATTAGATATAGGTCAACCTTGTGTATTTAGAGGACTCTGTATATTAGTCCTCCAGGACATTTTTGTTTACTCAGTGTTGTTTGTCTTAGGAGCTTTTTGTTACTCCTGGTGCAAGGTTGAATTTATTTAAGTGTACTGTAATAAATATTGTTAGATTTTTAGTGTTTTTGTTCTGTCTTCCCTCAGTTCACCGTGTTACATAAATAATGTACTGCCTACGACTCCTTTAAAAAATCAAAGTTTAAAGAACCAGAACTACAGCCTACACAGGTCGTAACAAGTGGCGACCTTGACAGGATCGTACGCAGGTGTACTCGGCGTTTGGGGGAGCAGTTCAGCTCTGGAGTGATGTGACAGTATTTATTGTTGATATTGATTTTTGGTTTGGTTGCTTTCCTTCCCCATAGGATATTATTTTCATTAAAATGAAGGACTTTATTTTTGACCCGTCAGAATTCTTGGGTTCGGCTGACTGTTTAAAATATTTAGGAGTTTTGACAAGGGCTTATTTGGTACAGTGTGCCCGGTGGTTGGAGATCCCTCATAAGTCCTCTGACACTCGGGCCAATTTGTTAAAACTGGTTAAGGAAAAAGTGTCCCAAGATTTGGCTGAGGGTAATGAAGTAGCTAGCGGCCTAGCCAGTGATTTTGAGAGTGGCACTGATTTTGGGTCGGACCAAGAAGGATCCATAGTCGATGATGTGAGCATAAATCCTGGTTTGTCCCTGTTCGCTGATTCCCCTGCAGTAAAGGTTATGTATGAAGGTCTGGCCAATTTTCCTACTCCGGCCAGGGCTGTTAAAAATGTTAATATTTCAACTAACCCCTTTTTAGCTGAGGAGGCTGTTCCCAACCATGTAACACCTTCTGCTCATGTAATGGGGCAGGGGGAGTTCCATGTAATTTGTAAGAGAATTGTGTTATTGAAGCTGCAGTTTGAGGAGGACGAGAGGGCCCGGAAACATGAGATTGAGTTGCTCAAGCTTAAGCTTGAGTTGGCCAAGGTGCAAGGGTCCCCTAATCATTTTAGCTCTCCCTATAGCTCATCATCAGACAAATTTAATATTTCGGGTGCACTAAAGTTAATTCCAGTTTTTGATGAGGGGAGCGTACCAGAATTTTTTAAAGCTTTTGAAAGGGTTGCTACCCGGTTGTCTTGGCCCACAGAAATGTGGACGGTACTCATACAGTGTAGATTGACGGGCAAGGCACTCCGGGTATATAATGCATTGGAAGAGGGCCTTGCCAGAGATTATGACAAAGTAAAGGCTTTGGTTCTCAGGGCCTATGATTTGGTCCCTGAGGCCTATCGCCAGAGATTCCGAACCCCTGGCAAGCCCAATTCTATGTCTTATGTTGAGTACGCTCGTCTCAAGGAGGAGCAGTTTGACAACTGGCTGAAAAGTCGTCAAGTTGCTTCCTTCTCTTCCTTGAGGGAACTGATGGTACTGGAGGAGTTTAAGAAGGTGTGTAGTAAAGAATTGAGGGTTCATCTGGAGGACACTAAAATTTTAACTTTGTCCAAGGGGGCTCAGGTAGCTGATGAGTTTGTCCTGACCCATCGGGCTGGGTCAGGTAACTTCTCGTCCTCATACCCTAATAATAATAGTAATTTGTCTTCTAAGTCGAATAATCCCTTTAAAAACCAATCTAGTACCCTAAATAGTAGCATGAGTAATCATGTTGGTAGTGGCTTCAGAAAGGACTTGAGTCACTCTGGTTTTTCGGGCAAAACTAATCAAATTAGAGGTAATTGCTTTTGGTGTAATAAGCCAGGGCATCGACAAGCTGAATGTAGAGCCAGGAGCCGTTACCTCCAAAAGAATCAAAATAAGAGTCAAAATAATGTTAATCAGCCTACGCCAATCTCGCTAATTTCAAATAATTCTATTTCAGAGAGTAAGAATGGTAAAACTGTTGATCCTCAGGTTAGTAGTGAACCAGATGTAGGTAAAGTAAAACCTGTATTGTGTGAGTCCACTGGAAATTTATGACCATTTATCAAATATGTCTACCCCGGAAAATTGAAATCTGAGACCTCTACACTTTATGTTAAGTTCTTGAGGGACACAGGATCCGCTAGATCTTTGGTGTTGGCAGGGTCCTTGTCTAGCTTAGTTCCCTATACTGGAGAATACGTGGTCCTGGGAGGATTTCCCGATACGGTGGTATCTGCTCCTTTAGTAAGGGTGGAGCTGTCCTTCCCAGGGTATCACAAGGTTACTGAGCTGGCGGTAGTTGAGAGCCTGCCGATACCAGGAATAGACGGAATCCTTGGGAATGATATGTTGAGTGCAGAGGGGCAGGAATTATTTCCTATTGTTTCAGTCACGGCTTGCCCTGTGGCAATAACTACTCGAGCCTCTGCTAAGCGTGCAGCGGAAGCTGATAATGATGATGACCTAGATTTAAGTAATTTAGAAGTAGAGGTAGAGAAGCCCGGGCTAGTAGAAGGTAGTAGTAGTAGCAGTAGTTCTAGTTTTGGAATGTTTAAATTATTGAAATCCGATTGTGACCGTCACTCTTTCATACAGGCCCAAAAAGATGAATTTTCATTCGAGTTAGGTAATACGGACGATTTGACCAGGCCCAGGTTTGTGGTTTTGAAAGGATTGTTGTATAGGGTCAGTCGTCCCCCAACTCATCAACTAAATGTGACTTCTTGTTTAAGACAAATTGTCATACCTACCAAGTTTAGGGAGGCTGTGTTAAGCCTTGCACATGAGGACTCCTTTTCTGGCCACTTAGGCTTAAGTAAAACTTTTTGTAGGTTGAGTAAATGTTTTTGGTGGCCAGGAATGAAGTCTTCGGTGAAGAAATTTGTAAGAACTTGTGAAGTGTGTCAGGTGATGGGTAAACCCAATCAACCTATTCCCAAGGCTCCTCTTAACCCAATTCCTTCAATTGGAGAACCCTTTGCAGAATTGGTAATTGATGTGGTAGGACCTCTGCCTAGGACGAAGTTAGGGTTTACGCATCTCCTGACCATAATGGATAGAGCATCACGTTTTCCTGAGGCCTTTCCAATGAAGAAAATAACCTCAAAAGCTGTGTCTGACAAATTAGTGGAGTTTTTCTCCAGGTATGAACTGCCTCGTAAAATTCAGTCAGATTGCGGCTCGAATTTTACAAGCAGGGTATTTAAGAGTAAGTGTGCTGAACTGGCCATTCAGCACATTACCAGTGTACCCTACCATCCTGAGAGTCAGGGTGTGGTGGAAAGATTTCACCAGACCCTTAAGTGTATATTAGAAAAATATTGTTATGAGCAAGGAGAGGATTGGGATAAAGGGCTTCCCTTTGCTCTCTTTGCCATAAGGAATTTTCCCAATTCTTCTACTGGCGTTGCTCCCTTTGAATTAATATTTGGGCACAAGGTTCGAGGACCTTTGGAAATCTTCCATGAATTGCTCGAAGCAAATCAGAGAGGAGAGCGTACGGTGGGAGAAGTTGTTAGTGAACTTAAGTCCAAGTTAGCCGTAGCTTGGAAGTATGCCAAAGATAATTTGTCTGCTTCCCAAGCTACAATGAAAACCAAATTTGATCAGAAGTGTAAGGTACGCTCATTTGAGTCCGAGGACTTAGTATTAGTTTTAAGCACAGACCCAGACAACTTCCTTGAACCCAGGTACAAGGGCCCCTGGAAGGTGTTGAGAAAGTTGTCCGAGGTCCATTATGAAGTTGAAGCCCCTGGAACTCAACGTAAGTGTAAAATTTTCCACATAAACAGGTTGAAATCTTACTCTTCTGATAGACGGGATCCTTTGGCCATTGTTTTTGAGCCAGTTATGAGTGTGGTTGCACCTGTTGAGGAAAACTTGGAAGATGTTTTGGACCAGGTGCCTTCAGATGCTCTAGGTAATAACTTGCAAAATTTAGGTGTATTAAAAGAGGGGTTAGAGCATCTGGAGGCACCTCAGAAACAAGATATACTAAGCCTAATTATGGAATTTTCTGACTTATTTCAGGACTCTCCAGGAAGGACGAGGTTGCTCCAGCATGATGTTGATGTTGGGGACGCTTCTCCGGTTAAGCAAAGCCCGTATCGCCTCAGTCCAGAGAAGCGTGCCATTGTGGAAGACGAAATTAAATACATGCTGGAGCACAATCTCATACAACCATCAGTAAGTCCATGGAGTTCCCCTATAGTCTTGGTGAAGAAACCTGATGGTAAATATCGTATATGTGTTGACTATAGGAGGGTAAACTCGGTTACTAAAAATGATTCCTTTCCTCTTCCCCGTATTGAGGATTGTCTGGACCTGATAGGTCCTGCGAGGTTCATTACAAAATTGGATCTGTTAAAGGGGTATTGGCAGGTCCCCCTATCTGGCCGTGCCCGTGAAATTTCAGCATTTGTGACGCCCTCAGGGCTTTACGAGTGCAAAGTAATGCCCTTTGGGATGAAGAACGCTGCCTGTACTTTCCAGCGTCTGATGAACAGGGTGATTTGTGGCCGGGAAGGTACAGAAATCTATATAGATGACTTGGTGGTACACAGCAACGACTGGCGGACCCACCTGGTAAGATTAAGAAAAGTTTTTGAGGCACTTAGGGCCGCCGGTCTTGTTGTGAATCTGGGTAAATGTAACTTTGGGAAAGCTAAGGTTAGTTATTTGGGTCACGAGATTGGCTTGGGTAAAGTTGCTCCTAAGCAAGCCAATCTCGAGGCCATAGTTGCTTTGAAGAGACCGTGTAATGTCATAGAGGTTCGTAAGGTGCTGGGTATGTTAGGATATTACCGTAGGTTTGTCCGAAACTTCTCTGACCTTGCACAGCCTATAACTAATTTATTGAAAAAAGGGCAGAAATTTATTTGGTCTTCTCGATGCGAAGAAGCATTTTTAAAACTTAAGATGTTACTCGTGTCTAATCCAATATTGGTTTCTCCATATTTTCAGAAGCCATTCATCATAGCCGTGGATGCCAGTGACGTAGGAATTGGGGGAGTCCTCTTTCAAAGGAGTGATGATGGTGAAGTACGCCCCGTATCTTACTACAGCCGTAAGTTACTAGAGGCGGAAAGAAAGTACTCCACCATTGAGAAAGAGGCTCTGGCATTGGTGCGGACATTGGTACATTTTAAACCATATGTAACTTACTTTTCATTCCCTATAGAAATTTGGACCGACCATAATCCGTTGGTATTCATTGAACGTATGAAGGGATCAAACCAGAGGATTCTGCGTTGGGCCCTTCAGCTACAAGAGTTCAATTTAATTATAAAACACATTAAAGGGGTGGATAATTGCATCCCAGATGCTCTCTCACGTGTCTAAGTTTTGATCTCTCCCTCTGTTTCTTGGGGCCCTCTCGGTACTCTTGGTTGCATGTGTTGAGGTTACATCCATATTTCGAGGTATGTATATATTGAGCTCAGGTAAAAGGTTTGTACTCTTGTAAATTGTTCCAGGACCTAGGTTGGTGTGGATAATTCTATATTGTATTTTTTTTTCTGTGTGCCTACTAAAATTTATTGTTGACAGGTATAGGATTGAATTTCTGTCCAAATGTTTGGTGATGTATTTAAAACTTGCTATGTTCTTGTCCTTTTGTTTAGGTTTAAGATGTTTTTACCTTGTGATTGGTTTGTTACTGTAGATACTACGTTTAAGACCTTGTTTTTTTTTTTTTTTTTTGGTTCAAGATATTTTATCTTATCAGTGGTTTGTAGTAGCTTTAAAGTGTTCCCTGAATTTTCTGATGTTTTGTCCAGCCTTGTGGCTTATTAAAAGAAAAATTTTGCATTTAGTGAATGAAAATTATTTTTGTTGGGGGAGGAAGGTGTTATGTTAATTTAGGTTATTTCATAGTTTATAAATAAATTCGGTCTTCGGCAGGAGTAAATGTTAACTGCCCTTTTCATAAGAGTTCGGTGATAACCTTCGCTCCTCCTCCTTCGTTAATTAGTGAATTGCCATTAACTCTTTTGTTTATTTTTTTTTTGAGTGTTTGGTGTTTAGTGAGAGCCGTGGACGAGACTACTGCTGCCTGGAATGGACAGTTCGGACCGTACCTTGATCACAGACGTGTATCCTAATTCAGCAGCCATTGGTAGACGCCTCTTTTATTCCCTCATAAGGAATTGTGCTTTAGGAGGATTATTTCGCTGGTGTCTTTGAGCCACCCGCGGTATATTGTACACTTCTTTGGATCATGGACCACGTATGCAGGGGTTTTGTCACCTGCGATAGCCACCTCGCTTGTTACGTCCTGCAAGTGTATGTGTCACTTGCGACCTTTGCTTGGCGTTATTTTCCCCGCCTGAGGATTCTGCGGGAAGACGGTGCCGTCGTTCTGTCCCGGCACTGTTGGAGGTACTATTGCCGTGATCCAAGAGCGTCATCACATCTGTTACGCTGCTTGTCTGTGGACCAAGGGTCCGTGAGGAGGAACGTAGGGAGTCATTACCCAGGTAAAGTTACGATCTTTCCATTATCGTTATGGATATGCCCAGTCCGTTTTCCTGGTGTTAATGATACTCCCTCTGATGCTGATGAACGTTCGTCCCCTCCCTGTCGTCTAATCCATGTATGGATAAGTACTGTTGAGTTATTTCACAGATAGTTAATACAGTGTTGGGTTATTTACATGTAACTATAAATTATGACTCAGCATAATTCTTTTGTGAAGGTATCTAAGTATTTATGCATTTAGTATGTGGCATGTGTATTTGTATGCTGCCTTCTGTTATGTTTTATTATTTGGTATTTGGTTTAGCTTTAAACGTTTGTGTGTAGGTATGTAATTTTAAGGTTTTCTGCCTTTTCATTTCTCCTGTCTTCCTTATTCCTATCTGTTTAGTAATAGGGTAGTGGTTTGTTGATATTTGTGGGCCCGGCTTAATATATGAGCCATACTTTTGATCTGTTTACTTTTTCTATGTTAGGGTTAAGATTATTAGATATAGGTCAACCTTGTGTATTTAGAGGACTCTGTATATTAGTCCTCCAGGACATTTTTGTTTACTCAGTGTTGTTTGTCTTAGGAGCTTTTTATCACTCCTGGTGCAAGGTTGAATTTATTTAAGTGTACTGTAATAAATATTGTTAGATTTTTCCAGTGTTTTTGTTCTGTCTTCCCTCAGTTCACGTGTGACATAAATAATGTACTGCCTACGATTCCTTTAAAAATTCAAAGTTTAAAGAACGAGAATTACGGCCTAAACACACACACACACACACACACATATATATATATATATATATATATATATATATATATATATATATATATATATATATATATATATATATATATATATATATATACTCTGCACTCACACACACACACACACACACATATATATATATATATATATATATATATATATATATATATATATATATATATATATATATATATATATATATATATATATATGTATATTTATATAT
This sequence comes from Palaemon carinicauda, assembly GCF_036898095.1. NCBI lineage: Eukaryota > Metazoa > Arthropoda > Malacostraca > Decapoda > Palaemonidae > Palaemon > Palaemon carinicauda. The sequence goes on from NW_027170406.1 coordinate 75,024, forward strand.
ATATATATCTAGCTCCGATGATGGTGAATGTTGTTCCCGAAAGCTTAGCCAATAAACTGTCCAAATGTTGTAGTATCTGCTTTCTTTCGCCTTTCTGCTAAACCTCAAGCTTTCTAGAAGCGAAAATGCCATTAATTACATATATATATATATATATATATATATATATATATATATATATATATATATATATATATATATATATATATATATATATATGCTCTGCACTCACACACACACACACACACACACACACATATATATATATATATATATATATATATATATATATATATATATATATATATACATATATATATATATATATATATATATATATATATATATATATATATATATATATATGTTCACATGTGCAATAAACGTTTTGTTATTCAGTAATTACTGGAAATTAGTTTTATTTTTTGCCCAAATTATTTAAGATATCACTTGTTTATAAATCACAAAAAGAATTAGTAAAACGAAATGCAATTGGAGAAGTCCCCAACTGGATGGATATGGGTTCAGAGAGAAAACAAGCAACGAATTAAAAATAAACTCTCAGTCCAAACTTCAATATTGACTTCCCCATCCCTAATCCATATATACCCAGACTGTCATCTCCATTCCACCAACCTTTTATCATTGGTAAACTCAAGTTGAAAGTAAATAAGGAATTCTACTGTTGCAGACGTCAGGTGCTATGAAAGGGAAATGCTCGACTGTAGTTATTTTTCTTTTTGACAATTGGTGGGCTACCATCCGTATATCTTTTTGTATATAGTTAAAGACTAATGTCCTCTCTCTCTCTCTCTCTCTCTCTCTCTCTCTCTCTCTCTCTCTCTCTCTCTCTCTCTCTCTCTCTCTCTCTCCAATGGAGATACGTCACCGTGTTCTTTTTTTAATCCTAATAATTAAAGAACAAAGTAAGCATGACCTAAGTTCTCTACCCTTATTTTTACTGACACAAAATGTTTGACTCGTGTTCTTTTTTCTGAAAATATCACTACATCTTGAAGATTTTATTTCCTTATCATATATTACGCAGCAGAATAAGAGCATTTGATAGCAAAAGTAAAATAACATCTAGGTTCTCTCATAGATCTGTCGACTAATGTTTGTCCAACTATGAAACTTATTTTTTTTTCAAATTAACTTTAAATCTGAATCTTCTTTATCAGCTGTACCATTTGGTTAATTTGAAAATGCACTTGAACGCTTTATAAGACTCAAAGTATCCTTCGAGATATAGATGAAACTTGGAATCAACGCCAATTTGCTGTGTTTTATCCATATTATTAATCTATACTTATAATTATTTTGGCAATCATTTATTGGGAAATCGTCGAATGAAGTTAGTCTTCCATATTTCACACTTTTATTAATGCTAAGTTATTTGAAATTAGATAAAAGTATTTTAATGAGAAAAACCCTGTATGGTTATTCGTTTTATAGTAATAAGCAGAGTTATTGGGTTACGGACTTGGACAAGATGATCAGTGGACTAAATATCTTTCCTATTGATTTACTTTTCTCCTTCAATTAATTTCATGTTTTTGTATCTAGTCTGTTATATTTTTGCTGAAGCTGAATCCAATGGACCTTCAGGTATCTCTTTGGGTCGATTATCAAAATCGTTATGATTTTGATGAGTAATTGAACATTTTATATATTTTTAAACGTAGTCGCTAAGTAGTGATCTGCTAAATGTTTAGATTTTCGATGACGTTTTTCACTCCTCATGTCAATTACTTTTAGAAAATACATCGACTCGGTACTAGGATGAAGGTTATTTTATTTCAATGGTGCCAAGATTAATTCAAATTACTCTTTCTTCCTTTCATTCCCTTCTTGCTATTTCTGTTTCATATGATCCGAAATTGGATAGTAACGTTTATCTCTTTTATAGTTGGAGAAACCATAATCAAAGTTCACTACTAGTTTTATGCATTTGAGGGTTTTTGTTCGCTTGTTCATTTTTATATTGCTCCAATCATAGAATACAGAAATCTACTATTCATTTAATCATCGACTGAGCTTTTACTGCCTCTTCATATTTTCTTTTTCTCTGCCATAAATTTAGTTTACTCTCCTGTATGAGGTACCATTTTGACCTAGGTTTTGTTTCACTTCAGAAAAAGGTTTCCTCCTCCAATTTATTGATAAAAATCTCACTTCGACCTCTTGTTCACTCAGCATTTCTTTTTCCTCACTATATATAGTTTGTTTTACTTTGAAACATGGGCTTTTGATGTTTTATCCGATTGTAATTATCTTATGAAATATTTGCTACTAATTTTTCTATTATAAATTATTAGTAATTAGTTTAAAATATAGTTAAACAAGGTCATCGGCTGAAGTGCAAAACCAGTCCCTTACTTGTCAGTATAACCTTCTATAATCTTACCAGTTCATCTCTTCCTCAACAACCTTCAATATCTCCTGTTCCCTGTGTCCAGCTGAGGAAGATAATAATA
>NW_027170406.1:87500-95000 GCF_036898095.1 Palaemon carinicauda
AGCAAATTAAATACTACATTTAAACCAAAGCAAATTAAACACTACATTTAACCAAAATATATGTACTAATGTAAAACCAACAACAAAATACTTAATTTAGCTTTACAAAATTGTAAACAAAATAAAAATGAAAGCCATCAGTGCAGAAAACGGCAAAAAAACACGATTTTACTTTAAAATTACGTTACTGCCTGAAATATATATATATATATATATATGTATATATATATATATATATATATATATATATATATATATATATATATGAATATTTATATATATATATATATATATATATATATATATATATATATATATATATATATATATATATATATATATATATATATATTAGTGTGCTACTTTTATAAGCACACATTGAGTATGTGTTGTTTAAGATGTTAAGTCTTGATAATGAAGTTCATCTTAGTAGCTTTGAAAAGTATTTATTCTCTAAAAACAACAGAGTTAAACATCTCCATCATAGGAGTGGAGCTGGTTTGGTCGGATGACCAATTCAGGTGAAGTATAGATATGAACTTCATAAATTATCGATATCACAGATATCGTATGCTTAGTTGTCGTAGCATTTAAACACAATATGGAAACTGTTACATTCTTTCTCGGAAGACACCTGCATCTGGTGACGACACAATCTTTCACACACCATACATTGGTGTTGACGTTTCAGAAAAATGTTACATTGCCGAGGCTGCAGAGTGCATCCTGTTTATGATTTTATATGACTACAGCAAATCTCACGCTAGCATCTTCATCCAAAATGACATATTACGTCATGTGTTTTAAACATGTAATAACAAACTATTTCATTTATTACATTAGCTCGGCCAGCTATCTCAATTTTTTCAAAAAAAAATTTAACAACAAGCCAAAACATGTTTACTAGGTGTGACTGGACACATGCATTATTCATTGTTTAACTTTAGCCATAAGCAAATGAGGACGAATATCCAAATAGGCACATCAAAAAATAATAACAATAATGCATATTACCAAAGCAAAGAAAAAAAAATGCATGATAAATACAGATCATATATATGGTACATTGCTAGCAAATGATTATATGGTACCAAAAAAAATACTGATATACATATGATTCGGTAACTTGTTAAAGAATAATTGTTACCTTTGTCAGAAACATAGATTGATACAATACAGTAACTAATAAAAATATTTGTTACCTTGGTAAAGATTCAATTTTAGTGCACAAACACGAATTCCTGGTACGTACATGTACCACGGTTTCGTACATATATATATATATATATATATATATATATATATATATATATATATATATATATATATATATATATATATATTTATATATATAGGGCTGATATATTATATTAGATGCCCATAGATTCTGTTATTTATTATTTTTTTTTCTCTTTTCTTTTAACATTCCGGCTTATATATTTTATTAGATGCCGAGAGAAAAAATGATTTATATCTTTTTAAATGTTTTTTAAATGTATTTTTAACAATGCTATGTAGATAATTTCTTCAATTACACATTACTAGCGTACTATCAGCTTTTCGTACAAACACACTTTCCTAAACATTTTACTCCTTTAGCGAATGAGGTGGCCACTTCAAACGGCTTCAAACTGAATTAAATAAGGAGTTTTGTCTGGACATGGTTAAACGTTCTGTTTTAGCTTCCAACTGTTCTGTAACCTACGCCAAACAAGGATGTTCACGGCGATAAATATCATCACCGTAATGCTTAATCCTGCTAGTAGTATGGGGTGAAGAATTTCCTTATAAGTCGGTGACAGGTGGTCCATCTCGGTCAATTTCATCAACCGCTTGGCAACCTGTTTGTTGTACGGGAGAGGTAGTGCTGGCATTGTAGACGTCCACGTGAAGTTCGCGAAGTAGGCTCGTTCTCTGATGAGTGTCCTTAGTCCGGTCACCATGGAATTAGGGGAAGTCCCGATACAACCATCTGCTGCAACAAAGATGTGGGCGAAGGACGTGGATCCGTCCGGACATGATACATTGAAGCCGTCCTTGTCGTATCGTATCCACGAGCCATTGCTCAGTCTGCAATTGAACTCATTATTGTCAAAGGGATAAAGCTTATCCAGACAATTTTCACTTGTATGGGAGAGAGCACCGTCTAGCACTATACCTAACTCGCATGAATCCATTAAGTTTTTATGGAATTCAAATGAGTCAGCTGTACATATTTTTTTATCCATTGCGTCTGAACAGTGAGTTAATTGATTTAAGTCTTTAATGACCATATATATTTCCTTGTCTGGGGAAATCAATATGTGTCCTGTCAAACTGGATATTACTGGATTTGAGTGATTCGTCATGAAAGTCGGAAATGGTGATATCCTGTAAGATTGCCAGGCATCAGAAGAATCAAAGGGAATGGTAATCCTAAATTTGTTATTTTCAACGCCTACTGTAATTAGGCTGTAATAAAATTCTATCTTACGTTTGCCTAACAAAGGAACATAGCCTAGTTTATCCCTTCCGTTCTCCTGAATTAACTTTAAGTAATTTATAGGCAACAAATGGGGCGACAGTACACCCTTAGTTGCTAACGTGATAGCTTCTACATAATCCTTGGATTTCTCAATGAAATGTGCAATTCTGTTATGTATGTGATCTATCTTTGAATCATAATACGTTAACGTTGCCAACAAATCCTGTACTTCCATAATCTGAATGATATTATTTGAATGTTCATTTACTAAATCCATAATTTGATTGATCGAAGCTAACTGATTCCTTAGTTCTGACATAATCAATTCATCTTCATGAGTCAAGAACTCAATTTTCTTATTTTGATTACTAATCTTAAGACGATTGGAAATTCCTGAACCTAAACTTGCAATAGACCCAAAGATACTTAATGCAGCATAAATAAACGGATTTCGTCTTTCTTTATGTTCGTGTCCTACAGTCCACATCAAAAGGTCATAAGCCAAAGATTCTGTCTCGTAAGTCTCATTTTTCAAGTCATCAGATTGCACCTCTGCAACTTTTAATGTCGATCCAAGCAAACTCTCTTTAGTCAAATGAAAATGTCTTCTATGCAACTCATCCAATGAGACAGAAAACCTTGAAATGGCGGTTTTTAGGCTAGTGACATCATTCTCTGGAAGAAAAATTGCTTGCATATTCACTTCTACAACTACGTTGCTCGATGTAATAAAAACGTCTTCTTGTCTTTCAACTATAGTGCCATATTTAAAATCTATACTTTTAGTTTTAGAGCTCATCCCACACGAGAAAAATGTCTGAGCGAACAATATCACTCCCAACAACAAAAAATTCATCTTGGAAACCTGTAACGAGAAAAATATATGTAATTACTCCTGTATTAAGAAGAAAACTTTTAATCACATAAAATAAAAAAAATTTCCGTCATTTCTTTCCCTCTCTTTTTCTTTATTTTTTTATTTTTTTTTTTAATTTCTTATGTGAGCCAATGGTACTATTCTCTCATCCGTGGGTTGAGATACGTTTTGAACTCTAAACCTATTGGCCGTTAATGTTTCCATAATGTTAAATGGCCCTTCAAACTTAGGTGTTAGTTTATAATTGAGTCCTTTACGCACATTGATTTGTATATACACGTTATCACCCACGGTATATGTTTTAGTTGGCTTCGCTATTTTATCATGATTCCTTTTCATTATGATTTGTGATTCTTCTAAATTCTTTCGAAGGATATCATATCGACTTTTGCTTGCATTTATACATTCTTTTAAAGGATTTGATAGCTTAGTTGTAGGCGTTAATACATGGAAAGGCGTTCTAACTGGGGTACCATACAATGCTTCATGCGGTGACATCTTAATTGATATATGATATGAATGATTCAGAGTACTCAGTGCCGCCGGTATTGCAATATCCCAGTTGGGGTCTGATCCCCCTAGTGTTACTCTTAATATATTTAAAACTTTTCTATTTGCTCTTTCCACTAGCCCATTCGACTCTGGGTGATATATCATGGTATTTATTTTTTTTATGCTAAGTAATTCACACAATGAGGTAAGAAAGTGATCATTAAATTCCCCACCCGAGTCTGAGATTATCATGTGTGGAATTCCATGTTTACAAATGTAACACTCGTAAAACTTCCTAGCGCATTCAATCACAGTTTTAGTTTTAAGCGCTATTAGTTCTGTATATCGAGTTAAAGCATCTATAATTACTAAGAGGTGCTTATATCCTCTGTCTGACTCGTAAAATCCTGTTAACAAATCTAAATGTATTCTTTCAAAGGGTTGATTGGGCACGGGATAAGCCCCTAGGCTGACAGGTGTTTTCGTATGCCCTTTGTTTTCCTGACATGTGCGACAATGTGTCTGTTTATATCTGTAAGCATCGTATGCCAATAAAACAATGATTTGGCTTTCTGCGACATTAATGAGAACCCCGGGTGTCCATGTAATGGATTTGAATGCAACCAATTCAGGACAGTGGAAATAAGTGAGATTGGTACTACTACCTGGTCGTTAGTTACATGTGGTGTATTGCGGGTTTTCCTTGTCACAGTCCTACACAGAATATTATCTTTGATTATATAATTTTGCTGCTTATACTTTATATATCCCTTTTCCTTATGATTGCCTTTCAAAGCATTTATAATTGTTTCTATTTTCTGATCTTTTCTTTGCTCAGTCTGTAATAATTCAGCGCTCCAGCCTAAATCTTCTTGTTCAGATATCGTTTTAACAATAGGCATGGATGTTGATATATCTATTAATTCAGCTAAAGGCTCCGTACTAGATGACACGGGGTTGCGTGATAATGCATCCGTAATGATATTTGCTTTCCCAGGTAAATACCCGATTCTTGCGCCAAAATCTTGAATGATCAAATGCCACCGAGTTCGTTTAGGGCTGTGGTTGAAGCCTTTAAAGAACTCGGTTAGTGGTTTATGGTCAGTAAGAACCTTAACGGGATAACCCTAAATTATGAACATAAAATGCACTAGTGAATTAACAATAGCTAGCCCTTCCTTGTCTATTACTGCATACTTACTTTCGGAAGTTCTCAATTTTCGAGAATAGAAAGCTATCGGGAAAAATTATTTATCATATTGCTGAAGCAATACCCCTCCTACTCCTAAGTCTGAGGCGTCTGTTGCAATGCAGAATTCCTTACCGAAGTCAGGAAATTTTAAGATAGGAGATCTACACAGTTCATCTTTCAAGGTATTATACGCCTGTTGATGATGCTCAGACCATATAAAATCTATGCCCTTCTTCGTAAGATCAGTTAAAGGAGCGGCTATTATTGAATAGTTGCGTATAAAACGCCTGTAATATCCACTACAACCCAGAAATTTCTGTATTCCCTTGACATTAGTAGGTATGGGAAAATTACGTATAGCCGACACCTTATCATGGACTACTTTAAGACCTTGGCTTGACACCATGAAACCCAAATATATTAATTCTGTTTTGAAAAATTCACACTTACTAATCTTTACCCTTAAGTTATGTTGTCTTAATCTCTATAGTACTAGTTCCAACTTACGTAGATGTTCTTCTAAGGTGTTGGAAAAGATTACAAGATCATCCATATAAGCATGCAATATATCCCCTAGCAAGTCTCCAAACACTATGTTAATCATTCTTGTAAATGTTATAGGAGCACAACGTAAACCAAAAGGCATCCGTAAAAATTCATAATGTCCCCTGGCTGTGCTGAAGGCTGTGTATGGGATACTATCTTCTTCTAATGATATCTGGTGAAAGCCTTTAAGTAAGTCCAAACTGGTAAAATATTTATTCTGACCTAACAAAGACAAAATATCGTCAGTACATGGCACTGGGAATCGATCAGGGATCGTCTCCTCGTTTAGACGACGGAAGTCGACGCAGATACGCCATGTTCGATCTTTTTTCGGTACAACTATTAAAGGAAAGTTATAAGGGCTGTTTGATTTCCTAATAACTCCTTCTTCTAGCATTTTACCTACTTTATCATTTATTTCATTCTGGAATTTCATAGGGAGTTTGTACGAGGGTATATAGATAATTTTCTGCTTGTCCTTTAACCTTATTTGATGCTCGATCACATCTGTTTTTTCTAAGGATCCATCCGTAGTGGAAAAAACATCATGATATTTAGTTAAAAGTCCAAATATTTTCTGCTGAATTGTTTTGTCTTGAATGTCTTTATTGATTTTATTTTTAATAGATCGCATAAGGGATTCATCCGCAACTGATTGAGAGTGATTGATTTCAGCAACGGTAAGAATACGATGTTTATAAACTTCTACATCCAAGATATGTTGATTTTTGTGAATTACTAAAGTGTTATTTAAATGATTACAGACTTCAATATTACATTGTTGATGTGAGCCTACTGTATAAATAGCTTGTGTGACAGACAATCCGTTAGTTTTCAAAGTGTCGGAAAGGATTAATATTTCAGATCCCGGTAATGTTTTCTTTATTTTCACTATTAAATTCGAAGGTACGTTTGGCTCGATAGATTGCGTGCAAGATGATATTACGGGTGAACGAGAATTCTGCTGGGTCGCGTATATTATTTCTTTATTAGTGAGACAAGTTATTGGTTCTTTAACGTACGTTACGGTTACATTTGTCGTCTCCTTTTTATCCAAAACTGATTTTAAGGTTCTGGAAGACTTATAGAATTTCCCTTTGATATACAGGCCGTGCTTGGCAGGGGCTAAGATAATGTTTTGATTTTCCATATATGGGTATCCTATAATTACAGCTGGATACATATCAATGTTTTGTACAACAACAAATGTATCGGCAAACGTGCATTTACCGACTTTGAATTGAACATGAGTTACGCCTATGACATTTAATTCATTATTTCCTATACCCGAGAGTCTAACTCCGGATTTTTCAATTGGAAAGTTCGAAAACAACAAATGATGTGTCTTCAAATCCATGATATTACGTGGACTACCAGAGTCAAAAAATAATGTAAAGGATTTGTGTTCTAAATTTACAGCATATAAGGTTGGTCGTAACTCATTTTGGCTTATTATCGTATGAATTCGTTGCAAATCTACGGGAGCATGCACTGTTTTACTTAATTCGGCCGTGTGTTTCATAGGAAAATCTATTGTCTCACAATTATCTGATAAAACATTAAATTGATTATTCAATACTATTGATGTTGACATGAATGACCTTGACCCAACATCACTCTCTTCCCCTTTGGAGTTAACTATGTGGTATTTGCTTTGCTCTGCACATTCTGAAAATTAGTCTGACCTTGCGAGGTCTGGTTTGACGACCCAGGCTCAGCGATATTCGAAGAAGTGTTTGTTTGCTTTGGACTCTGAACTGCATTGACATTTGGTTGTTTCTTCTTATTGTTTAAATGAGGATTTTTCTTTTTATTTCCATATGGAACTGACTGTGGATTTGACTGTGTATTTCTGGGATTCTGTTGTGTCTTACGCGAGTAACACTGATTGTATGAATGTGTCGAACTATTATGAATTGAGCAGAATTT
>NW_027170406.1:100000-112500 GCF_036898095.1 Palaemon carinicauda
CAAGAAAAGATTTGAAGAGATATTTAGAGGAGGATATACAGCAGGAGGGTTTGAACTGTGGAGATTGGATGATTGTGGCTAAGAAAGGATATGGGATTGATCTATCAATTTAGTCATGGGTCAACAATTGCCCCCAAGACCAGTGGAGTGAGTGAGCGATCTGATCTTATTACAAAAAGAACTTCACATCAGGTAATTTAAATTAGTTGGAATCTTTCACTACCAAAAATTGAAAATATCATGGACACGAAGAATGTATAATTACTCCTATAAATCTAAATTTGATTTTAATTTTCCCTTTTAATATCTATTTATACTTGGGTAATAAAATTCCTTGATAGTGGTTATAGGTTTAAGAATTACAGTCGATACCTTAACAAAAAAATGTCGTTTTTCAGGATTTCAGGCTTCATGTAACATTAATTTTGATGCATTTCCTGATATTCCTTCACCAGGCAAAAAAAAAAAAAAAAAAAAAAATTAAAAAAAAAATAAAACATTGCCTGCTTTCAAGCTTGATGTAATAGGGATATTTTTTCGCCTTTCATGATGTTCTCCCAAATGCAGAAACATTTTCTTTTTCTCATTCTGCGGCTTGATGTAACAAGGACATTCTGTCTCCTTTTCTTGTGTTCCTTCTACACACAAAAAGTATTTTTTCAATAATTTCGAGCTTTTGTATAACGGTCACGTTCATGCCCTTCCTAATGTTCCTTCCACATATAAAAAGTGTTTTTCCATACTTTCTGGAAGTAAGCAACATTGTTATTTTCAGACCTTTCTTGACGTTCCTCCCACATGCAAAATGAATATTATTGTTATTTTCCACCTTAATATAACACTGTTATCTTCACATCTTCCCTAAGGTTCGTTCCACATGCAAAAAGTCTTTTCCATACATTCCAGCTGGATGTAATTTGGTTATTTTCAAGGCTTTTCTAATTTTTCCTCTACTTGCAAAAAGTCTTGTTTATAACTTCTGGCTTGATGTAACACGGTTATTTTTATACCTTTCCTGAAGTTATTTCCACATACAAAAAGACTATTTTCTTACTTTCCAGCTTCCTTCCTTTTCCTGTGTTCCTTCCAAATACAAAAAGTCTATTTTCACAATTTCTAGCTTGGTTTAACAGTTAATATCACGTCTTAACTGATGTTCCTTCCACATCGAAAAAGTCTTGTTCCTACTTTCTGGATTGATGAATCACAGTTATTTTCGTGTCTTTTCCTGAAGATATTAACAAATGGAAGAAGCCTTTTTTTTCCAATGTCCAGGCGTATCTTGACGCCTTTCCTGATGTCCCTTCGATATGAAAAAAAAAATACATACTTTATAGCTTTGTGTAATGCAGTTACTTGCACAACTTCACTGATGTTCCTTCCACAAGCAAAAAGCCTTTTCACACTTTCTGGTTTAACGTAAGACATATTTTCATGTCTTACCTATTGTTCCTTCCACGTGCAAAAGGTCTATCTTTAAACTCTCTTGGTTGATGTAACACCGTTCAGGTATGCTTTCCTGGAAGGAAGTTATTTCCTAGCATCAATTTTCTTGTGATTTAAATACTCATAATGCTTTTATGATTGATTTTTTTATCTTCTCTGTCTGACTGCCTTAATTTATACTATTTCTTACTCCAGATTCTTTAAGTGAAATGTCAAAATGGCATATCATATATAAGAATCTTTCTTTTTTATTACTATTTTTAAGATATATTTTCAGTGTTATTTACGAAATAGTATATCTAAAAGGATTAAATGAGAATTCAAAATAACAATAATTAGTCATCCAGAAATTTTATATTCCAATAATGATTGCTTAAACATAAAACCATAAAAGTATTACGGAAAGTAGGGATGTCTTTGATAAAGAATTTAAATATTACCATAGTTCATAATTCCAAAGCGTAAAATTATGATTCTATAAAATTAAAATGGTTGAGTCTATGAAATTCTATTTTAATACTTTGAATTTTTCTAAAGATTCCTATGAAATCATTATATTTTATTTTTCAAGGATTCATGGATTATTAAAGATTTAATATTTATACAATGGTATATGTCAAATAGATGTTTTGAGGGTTTATCGCTGGTAAATTTCTAGGTGTCTAATGTTTAGAATTTCGTTAATTGACTGATTTGTTATCAATTCATTGTCGACTTTATTATGAATTCTTCGACTGTTTTCTTTCTTGATTTTCATGCAACATTCTATTGTCATCGGTAAATCCACCTGTACATTACCACAAGCACAATTATTTTACGTACTATTGAATAAAATTTTCTTTATTGAGGTTCAAATGTTTTTAAAGTATTTCTTTTTATCTAGCAGCTCATACTTATTATGGAGAAGAGGAAGTGTTCCTTATGATTCTTAAATGTGATTAGTTTTAATCTTGATTCCTATGATTCCTATTCGTTTAATTATGATATTGGTATAGTTTTCCTTTTTTTCCCACTTTTATATCATGTTTATAAAATTCCTCTAATTATCGAATAATTTAAATTTAGGGTATTTTGTGCGTTTATCATTTAATAATATATTATTTCCCCAATCGTTTTGAGTTATCTTCATGATTTATACTGGAGATTTTTTTTTTTAGAATTGAGCCGACTTTTCCTTATGTCATAAACATTTTATAAATATTTTTTTTTTTCAATTCTTTTTTTATTTCAATATCTCTATCAGCCATAATAATGTTTTCTTAATGTTCTATTCTGAATTAATTAGGAAACTGCTTAAAATCATTGTTTTATTCTATATTGTGAAAGGTGATATTCGACAATGGTTTTATTGGGATTATATGAATTACTCAAAATGGTAATACGTTGTTGCCTTTTATTTCGTGTGGTATATTCACTACAAAGCTTAGCCCCATGCGCTCAGAGAGAGAGAGAGAGAGAGAGAGAGAGAGAGAGAGAGAGAGAGAGAGAGAGAGAGAGAGAGAGAGAGAGAGAGAGAGAGAATGCATACATTTTTAGGGATGAGACCAGAGGGTAGGGAAAATGAAGGTAACAATGCATAGTTTATCGGAATTGTTTAATGCCAGTGTTAAAATGAACGTTTCCCACAAAACCTAATTTATGTAAATGATATAAGGAGAAAATATAGTGTATTTCAATGTCCATTATGTTACCCAAAACATTGAGTCAACTGGAAAGATGATAGGGTTTATAATCATAACATTCTCTCTCTCTCTCGCTCTCTCTCTCTCTCTCTCTCTCTCTCTCTCTCTCTCTCTCTCTCTCTCTCTCTCTCTCTCTCCTTGTCATCAGCACTATTTTAACGGACCTTAGATGTATCCTGTCTCTTTCAGAAAATAACATACTTTGTTAAGACCGAAAGGATATTTATGATATTTAGTGCTGAAGTTGATATCAGCGTTGTTCAAACATAGTTTCAGAGAGAGAGAGAGAGAGAGAGAGAGAGAGAGAGAGAGAGAGAGAGAGATTCTTTCTCTAATATCATTTCTATATGTTAGCCAAATTGTTTACCAGAGAGGTCATGGGCTTTGCAATCATTATATAAGCTTATGTACAATATGATTAAATATAAATGTTAAAATTTTCCATTTGATTTTATTTCATTTGTCGCGAGTAATCCCAATTCTTATAGATCATTAGCGCACTCCTTGATATATATATATATATATATATATATATATATATATATATATATATATATATATATATATATATATATATATATCACACGAGCATGATCTCTCACCAGTATTAAATATTTGAAAAGAAAAAAAATGTCATGATGTAAGGTAGATATTTGGGATGTAAGCATTTTTTTTTTCTTTTAAATGTATACGCATAAAGATATGTAGCCATAGAGGAAGAATTATGAAGAGGCATATGATTTTTCATATTTAAGCGCGGAGTTCTATATTCAATAAGTCTTATTGGTTTGATAATACATAGTCAGCTTGACCTCTGTATTTTCATCCACAGGGGAGACGTGACTCTTTGTAATGTCATTCATGGCTTTTTCATCCTTCTGGTAATCCTGATGCATGAACCCTTTATAGTAAAGGTTGATGGTAGTTGTGGTGTTCATAGTCGGTTGTTCACGCTGGTACCAGGTGTCCATGGCTAGTTTGATTTCACGGCTAACTTGTCTGTTAGAGTAGCCATTATTCACCAGGACCTGTGCGACTCGGTCGAGTTCTTAGTGTGTGGCAGCCCAAGAGGAGCAGTGGGAGAGGGCTCTGCGGACGTAGGCTTTGATGGTGGAGGCCTTGTATCTGGCAGGGCATTCACTGTCTCCTTTTAAGCATTAGCCGGTGTTAGTTGGCTTAATGTATGCACTGGTATCAAATCTGGTAGAGTTGGGAGAGATGAGAACACCCAGGAAGGGCAGCCGTCCATCTTTTCTATGTTCGACAGTAAACCTCAGGGGTATGCATTCCTCAAACGTCCTGCGGAGAGTCTCGATGCCCTGGGTAGAAGGGGCCATAACAAAAGCATCATCTATGTATCTCACGTATACGTGTGGACGACGTATTCGTGAGAAAACCCTCTCTTCAATAACTCCCATATAAAAATTGGCAAAGTGCACACCAAGGGGTGAGACCGTCGCTACACCACCCTTTTGTATATACGTGTGGCCTCTGTGTTTGCCAAAAGGGGACTTCCTATTACATATATCAAGCAGAGTGCGGAGGACCTTCTCAGGGAGGTTCAGGGTTGGAGTAGAAGGGTCCCTGTAGAATCTCTACAGGATCAAGTCGATGGTCTCTCCAACAGGTACGTTTGTAAAGAGGGACTCCACGTCCAGGGAAGCGGTGGTGAAATTTGAAGATAATGATTACCATTTATTCAGTTTTATATCCCGACAAATTTTTATTATCTTATTGTCTTGACAGTAATTCAAAATCTCAGTTTGATCAGTCATCTCGATATTATGATGATCTTGTGTACGGATAAAATGTCTCGTAGCCCTCCTCTGTCTGCTGTTAAAATGAGTTATTTCAAAAGCTCTCCTTCACGAAAGATCAGATCAATTAATAGTACTCGTTGGTTATTGAATAAGCAATTGTCAGATTTCCTTTCTTCAAGAATATGTCTCTACTTAAAGTCTCGTCAACTTTTTAACTGCTTAGGGACTGCAGATAATATAGGTATAGTGACGGAAGATCTATGGGGTATGGAAAGACTAACTAATATATTTAGAGGAACAGCAGAAAGAATAGGGGTAGAAATAAATCAAGAAAAAACAAAATTGAAAAAAAAAATTAGCTAAAAGACAAGAGAGGGATGGAAACGTCAACATTGATAGAATGTAATTTCAAGTGGTAGATGGCTTTAAATACTTGGGGATGAGTATAGCTAGATATGAAAATAGCGTAAATAACGAGAAGAATTGGAGCTGTGAACAGGTGTCTATATAGTTTGTAAACACTTCTCAAAAGAAGATCAATATCAGAAAAGACAAAACTGATGGTGTATAATAAGACCTATTCTGGTCTATGGATGTGAAGCGTTTTAATTGAGAAAAGAGCAAGAAAAAAAAGCTGGAAGTTTTTTTAGAATAGAGTATCAAGAACTATAGTGGGACCAGTATACGACCAACAGAGACGAGAATAGAGGAGGTGACATAACTGGGAGTTCAGATAACGGACAAAACAACCACATTCAAGTCGATTTGTTAAGAAAAGAAGAATACAATGGGCGGCATGTTGCAAGAGGGGATGAGGAAAGAATGTCAAGAAGGGTCCTCTTGGCATGCGTGGATGAACGCAGACCTCCTGGACGACCAAGAAAAGATTTGAAGAGATATTTAGAGGAGGATATACAGCAGGAGGGTTTGAACTGTGGAGATTGGATGATTGTGGCTAAGAAAGGATATGGGATTGATCTATCAATTTAGTCATGGGTCAACAATTGCCCCCAAGACCAGTGGAGTGAGTGAGCGATCTGATCTTATTACAAAAAGAACTTCACATCAGGTAATTTAAATTAGTTGGAATCTTTCACTACCAAAAATTGAAAATATCATGGACACGAAGAATGTATAATTACTCCTATAAATCTAAATTTGATTGTAATTTTCCCTTTTAATATCTATTTATAGTTGGGTAATAAAATTCCTTGATAGTGGTTATAGGTTTAAGAATTACAGTCGATACCTTAACAAAAAAATGTCGTTTTTCAGGATTTCAGGCTTCATGTAACATTAATTTTGATGCATTTCCTGATATTCCTTCACCAGGCAAAAAAAAAAAAAAAAAAAAAATAAATAAAACATTGCCTGCTTTCAAGCTTGATGTAATAGGGATATTTTTTCGCCTTTCATGATGTTCTCCCAAATGCAGAAACATTTTCTTTTTCTCATTCTGCGGCTTGATG
This sequence comes from Palaemon carinicauda, assembly GCF_036898095.1. Classification (NCBI taxonomy): domain Eukaryota; kingdom Metazoa; phylum Arthropoda; class Malacostraca; order Decapoda; family Palaemonidae; genus Palaemon; species Palaemon carinicauda. The sequence goes on from NW_027170406.1 coordinate 106,358, forward strand.
TAACAAGGACATTCTGTCTCCTTTTCTTGTGTTCCTTCTACATACAAAAAGTATTTTTTCAATAATTTCGAGCTTTTGTATAACGGTCACGTTCATGCCCTTCCTAATGTTCCTTCCACATATAAAAAGTGTTTTTCCATACTTTCTGGAAGTAAGCAACATTGTTATTTTCAGACTTTCTTGACGTTCCTCCCACATGCAAAATGAATATTATTGTTATTTTCCACCTTAATATAACACTGTTATCTTCACATCTTCCCTAAGGTTCGTTCCACATGCAAAAAGTCTTATCCATACATTCCAGCTGGATGTAATTTGGTTATTTTCAAGGCTTTTCTAATTTTTCCTCTACTTGCAAAAAGTCTTGTTTATAACTTCTGGCTTGATGTAACACGGTTATTTTTATACCTTTCCTGAAGTTATTTCCACATACAAAAAGACTATTTTCTTACTTTCCAGCTTCCTTCCTTTTCCTGTGTTCCTTCCAAATACAAAAAGTCTATTTTCACAATTTCTAGCTTGGTTTAAACAGTTAATATCACGTCTTAACTGATGTTCCTTCCACATCGAAAAAGTCTTGTTCCTACTTTCGGATTGATGAATCACAGTTATTTTCGTGTCTTTTCCTGAAGATATTAACAAATGGAAGAAGCCTTTTTTTTTCCAATGTCCAGGCGTATCTTGACACCTTTCCTGATGTCCCTTCGATATGAAAAAAAAAAAATACATACTTTATAGCTTTGTGTAATGCAGTTACTTGCACAACTTCACTGATGTTCCTTCCACAAGCAAAAAGCCTTTTCACACTTTCTGGTTTAACGTAAGACATATTTTCATGTCTTACCTATTGTTCCTTCCACGTGCAAAGGTCTATCTTCAAACTCTCTTGGTTGATGTAACACCGTTCAGGTATGCTTTCCTGGAAGGAAGTTATTTCCTAGCATCAATTTTCTTGTGATTTAAATACTCATAATGCTTTTATGATTGATTTTTTTATCTTCTCTGTCTGACTGCCTTAATTTATACTATTTCTTACTCCAGATTCTTTAAGTGAAATGTCAAAATGGCATATCATATATAAGAATCTTTCTTTTTTATTACTATTTTTAAGATATATTTTCAGTGTTATTTACGAAATAGTATATCTAAAAGGATTAAATGAGAATTCAAAATAACAATAATTAGTCATCCAGAAATTTTATATTCCAATAATGATTGCTTAAACATAAAAACCATAAAAGTATTACGGAAAGTAAGGATGTCCTTTGATAAAGAATTTAAATATTACCATAGTTCATAATTCCAAAGCGTAAAATAATGATTCTATAAAATTAAAATGGTTGAGTCTATGAATTCTATTTTAATACTTTGAATTTTTCTAAAGATTCCTATGAAATCATTATATTTTATTTTTCAAGGATTCATGGATTATTAAAGATTTAATATTTATACAATGGTATATGTCAAATAGATGTTTTGAGGGTTTATCGCTGGTAAATTTCTAGGTGTCTAATGTTTAGAATTTCGTTAATTGACTGATTTGTTATCAATTCATTGTCGACTTTATTATGAATTCTTCGACTGTTTTCTTTCTGGATTTTCATGCAACATTCTATTGTCATCGGTAAATCCACCTGTACATTACCACAAGCACAATTATTTTACGTACTATTGAATAAAATTTTCTTTATTGAGGTTCAAATGTTTTTAAAGTATTTCTTTTTATCTAGCAGCTCATACTTATTATGGAGAAGAGGAAGTGTTTCCTTATGATTCTTAAATGTGATTAGTTTTAATCTTGATTCCTATGATTCCTATTCGTTTAATTATGATATTGGTATAGTTTTCCTTTTTTCCCACTTTTATATCATGTTTATAAAATTCCTCTAATTATCGAATAATTTAAATTTAGGGTATTTTGTGCGTTTATCATTTAATAATATATTATTTCCCCAATCGTTTTGAGTTATCTTCATGATTTATACTGGAGATTTTTTTTTTAGAATTGAGCCGACTTTTCCTTATGTCATAAACATTTTATAAATATTTTTTTTTTCAATTTTTTTTTTTTATTTCAATATCTCTATCAGCCATAATAATGTTTTCTTAATGTTCTATTCTGAATTAATTAGGAAACTGCTTAAAATCATTGTTTTATTCTATATTGTGAAAGGTGATATTCGACAATGGTTTTATTGGGATTATATGAATTACTCAAAATGGTAATACGTTGTTGCCTTTTATTTCGTGTGGTATATTCACTACAAAGCTTAGCCCCATGCGCTCAGAGAGAGAGAGAGAGAGAGAGAGAGAGAGAGAGAGAGAGAGAGAGAGAGAGAGAGAGAGAGAGAATGCATACATTTTTAGGGATGAGACCAGAGGGTAGGGAAAATGAAGGTAACAATGCATAGTTTATCGGAATTGTTTAATGCCAGTGTTAAAATGAACGTTTCCCACAAAACCTAATTTATGTAAATGATATAAGGAGAAAATATAGTGTATTTCAATGTCCATTATGTTACCCAAAACATTGAGTCAACTGGAAAGATGATAGGGTTTATAATCATAACATTCTCTCTCTCTCTCGCTCTCTCTCTCTCTCTCTCTCTCTCTCTCTCTCTCTCTCTCTCTCTCTCTCTCTCTCTCTCTCCTTGTCATCAGCACTATTTTAACAGACCTTAGATGTATCCTGTCTCTTTCAGAAAATAACATACTTTGTTAAGACCGAAAGGATATTTATGATATTTAGTGCTGAAGTTGATATCAGCGTTGTTCAAACATAGTTTCAGAGAGAGAGAGAGAGAGAGAGAGAGAGAGAGAGAGAGAGAGAGAGAGAGAGAGAGAGAGAGAGAGATTCTTTCTCTAATATCATTTCTATATGTTAGCCAAATTGTTTACCAGAGAGGTCATGGGCTTTGCAATCATTATATAAGCTTATGTTCAATATGATTAAATATAAATGTTAAAATTTTCCATTTGATTTTATTTCATTTGTCGCGAGTAATCCCAATTCTTATAGATCATTAGCGCACTCCTTGATATATATATATATATATATATATATATATATATATATATATATATATATATATATATATATATATATATATATATCACACGAGCATGATCTCTCACCAGTATTAAATATTTGAAAAGAAAAAAAATGTCATGATGTAAGGTAGATATTTGGGATGTAAGCATTTTTTTTTCTTTTAAATGTATACGCATGAAGATATGTAGCCATAGAGGAAGAATTATGAAGAGGCATATGATTTTTCATATTTAAGCGCGGAGTTCTATATTCAATAAGTCTTATTGGTTTGATAATACATAGTCAGCTTGACCTCTGTATTTTCATCCACAGGGGAGACGTGACTCTTTGTAATATCATTCATGGCTTTTTCATCCTTCTGGTAATCCTGATGCATGAACCCTTTATAGTAAAGGTTGATGGTAGTTGTGGTGTTCACAGTCGGTTGTTCACGCTGGTACCAGGTGTCCATGGCTAGTTTGATTTCACGGCTAACTTGTCTGTTAGAGTAGCCATTATTCACCAGGACCTGTGCGACTCGGTCGAGTTCTTAGTGTGTGGGCAGCCCAAGAGGAGCAGTGGGAGAGGGCTCTGCGGACGTAGGCTTTGATGGTGGAGGCCTTGTATCTGGCAGGGCATTCACTGTCTCCTTTTAAGCATTAGCCGGTGTTAGTTGGCTTAATGTATGCACTGGTATCAAATCTGGTAGGGTTGGGAGAGATGAGAACACCCAGGAAGGGCAGCCGTCCATCTTTTCTATGTTCGACAGTAAACCTCAGGGGTATGCATTCCTCAAACGTCCTGCGGAGAGTCTCGATGCCCTGGGTAGAAGGGGCCATAACAAAAGCATCATCTATGTATCTCACGTATACGTGTGGACGACGTATTCGTGAGAAAACCCTCTCTTCAATAACTCCCATATAAAAATTGGCAAAGTGCACACCAAGGGGTGAGACCGTCGCTACACCACCCTTTTGTATATACGTGTGGCCTCTGTGTTTGCCAAAAGGGGACTTCCTATTACATATATCAAGCAGAGTGCGGAGGACCTTCTCAGGGAGGTTCAGGGTTGGAGTAGAAGGGTCCCTGTAGAATCTCTACGGGATCAAGTCGATGGTCTCTCCAACAGGTACGTTTGTAAAGAGGGACTCCACGTCCAGGGAAGCGGTGGTGAAATTTAAAGATAATGATTACCATTAATTCAGTTTTATATCCCGACAAATTTTTATTATCTTATTGTCTTGACAGTAATTCAAAATCTCAGTTTGATCAGTCATCTCGATATTATGATGATCTTGTGTACGGATAAAATGTCTCGTAGCCCTCCTCTGTCTGCTGTTAAAATAAGTTATTTCAAAAGCTCTCCTTCACGAAAGATCAGATCAATTAATAGTACTCGTTGGTTATTGAATAAGCAATTGTCAGATTTCCTTTCTTCAAGAATATGTCTCTACTTAAAGTCTCGTCAACTTTTTAAGGGTATTTTTTTGTATTGCATAAGTGAATTTTATAACAGAGGAACAAAGAGAAGATAAATCAAGAAAGGTGGTAGGATACCTGCTGAAGATTGAGAAGAATCTTCCAGTTCCTCTAGAGGTCAGTGCAAGGGATTTAAACATATCCTCTGTAGAGGAGGAGATTACATAATGGAGAGAAATATTAAATGATAAGTGAAAATTATAGAGATTGGTTGATTACAGAATAATTGTTTGGTAAAAAATAATTTATCGGGTAAGAATCATTTTTATTATTATTATTATTAATATTATTATTATTATTATTATTATTATTATTATTATTATTATTATTATTATTATTATTATTATTATTATTATTATTATTACTTGCCAAGCTACAACCCTAGTTGGAAAAGCAGGATGCCATAAACCCATGGGCCCCAATAGGAGAAATAGCCCAGTAAAAAAAAAAAGGAAAAAAAAGACAAATTATACATTTTAAGAACAGTAATAAAATAAATATTCCTTATACAAACTATTAAAACTTTAGCAGAACAATAAAAAATAAATAAGAAAAGTGAGCCTGAGTGTACCCTCAAGCAAGAAAGCTCTAACCTGAAGCTGGGGAAGGCCTTGGTACATAGGCTATGGCACTACCCAAGACTAGAGAACATTGGTTTGATTTTGTAGTGTCCTCCTAGAAGTGCTGCTTACCATAGCTAAAGAGTCTAGTCTACCCTTACCCAAAGGAGAGTAGCCACTGAATAATTACAGTGCAGTAATTAACTTTTTTGCTGAAGAAGAATTGTTTGGTAATCTCAGCGTTGTTAGGTGTATGAGGACAGAGAAGCTATAAAGCCTATCCCAGACTATTCGGTGTATGTTTATGCAAAGAGAACTGAACCGTAACCAATGAGAATGGTCCAATGTAGTACTGTCTAGCCAGTCAAAGGACCCCATAACTCTCTAGAATGAAGAATGAAACATAATAGTTTGGGGAAAAAAGATTAACACGGGAAAAGCAGTGGAATAGTTACCAAGTTGTGCATAGAAAGACTGAAAAGGTTTGAAAAAACAAAACTTAGAGGATGTCAGAGACTATATTCTAGATAGATGTGAACAGCTCTGTATAAGTACGTGGGGTAGCTATAGTTATGTCTCTTTTTGCACAGGAAGGTTATCCATAATGCAGTAGTCGAAGAGGATAATCGCGGGTGCTCATCATGTTTTCCCAGGAAACAAAATTGTGGGCTTTGGCGAAAGGACCAGTAAAATTCAATTGCAATAAATGTGTTCAGGTAAGTGACGTTTTGTTAACATATTTTCTACTTAGATGTGAGAAACTTACTTTCTTACCTGGGTTCTTCCTTGATTAAATTGTTGAATATAGGAGACTTGATGAGAATTTACACTATCCCTCTTCCAGACATTCTACAGTGAAGTGAGAGGGTTTAAAATATAGGGGAAAAATCCCTAATAGTGTATCGCCTCCGTATGTCATTGTATGATCCTGTTTTATTTAATTTAAGATTAGAAGAAACGCCCAAATGACCTTGTCTTAAATCAATTCTACATATATGCCGGATTTAACCCTTTCAGTGATCATCAGTGCCGAATACATGACATAATCAGAGTAGAAAGCAATTAGCATTAGT
>NW_027170406.1:125000-132500 GCF_036898095.1 Palaemon carinicauda
CAGTAAGAAGAAAACTATAGTAAAGGTTTTGGTACTGCACTGTATCTTCTAACACTATTGTGTTTTCTTGCACATCCCTTTGCTGTTGCCCTCAGATAGGAAGCTGAGTTCTTCCCTGTCTATTATCCAGGATTTTAAAATCATTGCTTAGGTGTGAGCTCCACCTGTTTCCTCTGGAAACCTTGCATTGGTTACTCTAGAAGAGATAAACCATTTTTGATTTTATTATCTGGAAGGCTGCAACAATGGGTTGTGAGGGAAACACAAGTGTGTGTCTTTCCTTTCTGAATTGTTATGCTATACTATGCATATCCAGTGATACATAGTTCACTTGATACTCATGGAAATTTCTTCTCTTTACAGAAGGACACTCCGAAGTGGGGAAGTGCTTTCTGCAATGTCAGCAGCAAGAACCTCTGCGGACATGAGTTTTGTAGGAGACACGCAGCATACGCTGTCTCCAAGGATGATCTCCGGTATTGGGACCCTCAGGTATGTACTGTGTGCACTAACCTGATTAATGAGACATTTAAATAGCTAGGAAGAAGCTTCGTACCTGGGTAAGGGGCTTCCAAAAGAACACTTCTGGCCCTTATCTTCCAAGTGAGAAGATGAGGGCGTATCCTTTCCCTAAGGCATCAGCTGATGCAGTGATTCCCCAGCCTCAAGAGGAGATCCCCTAAGTTCAGATCCAGGTGGATGCTGAAGTCGCGGTCGCGATGCAAGACATCCAGCTGAATGACAGGATGTCTGATGTGGACGGGTGTCAGGAGGAAGACCTCCTGGCAGAAGCCCAGGATGAAGTTCAAGCCCCTCTACATCGTCCGGTCTCCCAGTAGAGCTGGGACAGGCCCTCTCTTCTATTGTTGGAATGATCCAACAAATGCAGAAGGAGAATCAGGAGAAGGCGGCTGCAATGGAACTGCGAATGCAGTGCCTTGCAGAATCACATGGGCCCCAGAAAAAGCTTAATGTGAAAGACCTTCCCTTGTGCTCAGATGCTAACCCATGGAGGTATGCTGAGCACATGCCGATGACGACTGGAAAGATCGTCATCTCGGATAAGCTGGGCTCAGTTCCCCTGGAGGGTGGAATTCAGGCCCAGCAAGGCATCATATCCGGACTGTTATGTCCGGCTGAGGAAGGAACCAGCTTCAAAGGAGGAGACAGAGCCGAAGGAGGTCATAGTGATGGACCATGCTAAGGCTCAAGCTCTACTTTCATCCTCGATGAAAGAGAGGGGCTTCTCTAACTCAAAGGTAGCTGCATTGAATAGGAAGCTCCCTTCCTTTGTGTCCTCGCCTACTAGAGCCTTCCCCCTTTTACAGAAAGGGTTTCTGGCTGTACTAAAAGCAATCGAGGCCGGCAAGTCTTGCCCCTCCCTAGAGGAGTGTAAACCCTTGTCGCTGGCCCTGCCTGTGGACCACAAAGACTGGAAGGACGTCCATCTTACGTTCTCAGTGGGAAAGTTGGAGGCTGATATTGCCGGACGTCAGTTCGGCAAGGACCTCCCTAAGCTGTCTAACTTTCTTTTGCGAAGTGAGTTCGATACAAAAGAAAGACTGACTGCCTCAATGTCTCTTCAGACTACTCTCGAGACGATGGCAAGTGACCCCAAGGTCCATGAAATGTTCATGGTAGTGGCCAAGCCTCATCTGGCCACAGTGACGAAGGACCTTTATGGCTTCGTCAAGGCAAGGAGAGCTTGTAGGGAGTTCGTATTTACCTCGGCTACGGTGAGGCACGAGCTAAAGAAACTAATCTCCTCCAACATTTGGGGAAAAGACCTTTTTCCCTACCGACTTGGTCAAAGAAGTTGTTGATAAAGCCGCCTTGGAGAATAGAAACCTTCTCCAGAAGTGGGGCCTGGCTATCAAAAGAAAGTCTTCCCCGGATGAGGGTCCTCAACCAAAGAGGAAGACTATGAGGACTAGGCTACCGTCTCGGCCAGCCAAGCCTCTTAGACAGCAACAGCAACTGCAATTGCCATTGCCCCCAGTGCCCCAGATCGTGGCACAAACCCCGACCACCTTTCAGTGGGTACCCCAGGCCGTGTCGACACAGTCCACGGCATTCACCCCAGCGTTCGAAGGGTCAGTCTACTTCCTTTCGAGCAAAGCCTAGAGGAGCAGCCAGAGGCTCGTCTAGACGCCCCTCAAGGGGAAGGGGATTCAGGGGTGGTCGTGGTCAGGAAGGCAAGACCTCAGGACGGCAGTCCAAGTGAGGTGATACCGGTAGGAGGGAGACTTCTGAAATTTCGGGATCGGTGGACCTTCGATCCCTGGGCCCACAGCCTACTCAAGAATGGACTGGGCGGGAGCTGGTACAGCACTCCACCCACGTACCTTCGGTTTTTCCAACACTCCAACCCCGTTATGGAGGAGTACGTTCAAGAACTGTTGGAGAAAAAGGGTGAAGCCCATCAATTTCTAAGGGAGGCTGTTTTCTGTTCCCAAGAAAGACTCGGAAAAGCTCAGAGTCATTCTGGACTTGTCGCCACTTAACAAGTTCATTGTGAATTGCAAATTCAAAATGCTAACACTGCAACACATAAGGACCTTACTGCCCAAGAGGGCATATTCCGTCTCTATAGACTTGTCAGACGCCTACTGGCACATTCCAAATAGCCATCGACTCTCCCCCTACCTAGGGTTCAGGCTACAACGAAGACTATACGCCTTCAGAGCCATGCCATTCGGGCTAAACATAGCCCCAAGGATTTTTACGAAGCTTGCGAGCGTAGCTCTCAAACAATTTCGCCTAAAGGGAATTCAGGTAGTAGCCTACCTGGACGACTGGTTGGTGTGGGCAGCATCCGAGACAGAATGCTTGCAAGCTTCCAGTCAAGTGATCCAGTTCCTAGAGTACCTAGGCTTCAAGATCAACAGAAAAAGTCTCGACTTTCTCCATCTCAAAAGTTCCAGTGGCTAAGATCCACTGGGACCTTTTGTCACACCGTTTCTCCACCCCGGCGAAGAAAAGGAAGGAGATAGCGGGTTCTGTCAAGAGACTTCAAGATTCCGAAAGGATATCAAGACACGAGCAGGAGAGAGTACTGCGCTCTCTCCAGTTTGCTTCGGTGACAGACCCAGTGCTAAGAGCACTGCTAAAGGATGCAATCGGAGTTTGAAGTTATGCATCAAACGCATAAAGAGATCTGAGAAGACCAGCCGCTTCGGCTAAGTACTCTTCTCAGGCCTTGGTCCCAAGCCAGACATCTAAAGAAGTCAGGTTCTTCTTCAGCCACCTCCCCCGTCGGTGACGATTCACTCAGACGCCTCGAAGGAGGGATGGGGAGGTCACTCTCATCGGAAAAAAGTCCAGGGGACTTGGTCCAGGCTATTCAAGACCTTTCTCATAAAACTTTCTAGAAGCTAGGGCAGTGCTCCTTACCTTAAAGAAAGTCTCCCCGCGTCATTCGTTCCACATAAAGTGGTGATAGACAGCGAGGTAGTTGTGAGATACTTGAATCGACAAGGATCGAGGTCACCACCTCTCAACCAGGTGATGTTGGCTGTCTTCCGATTGGCGGAAAAGAAGAAGTGGTACCTGTCGGCAGTTCACCTTCAAGGAGTCCGCAATGTGACAGCGGTCGCTCTATCCAGGTTCACACCGATAGAGTCGGAATGGTCCTTAGACGCAGGATCATTCTCCTTCATTCTGAATCAGTCCCAGAACTGCAGATAGACCTCTTTGCGACGAAAGACAACAAGAAGTTGCCCCTGTACGTGCCCCGTACGAGGACCCCTTAGCGGAAGCAGTGGACGCGATGTCCCTCGACTGGAACAGATGGTCCAAGATTTATCTGTTCCCTCCTCACAACCTTCTGTTGAGGGTCCTCAACAAACTGAGATCCTTCAAAGGGTAGCGGCAATAGTGGCCCACAAGTGGCCGAACAGCGTGTGGTTCCTCCTGGCATTGGAATTGTAGCTGAAGTTTGTACCACTACCAGATCCAGTTCTGACCCGGCGAGTCCAGAAGTCAACTGTCTGCGCTTCATTACAGAAAACCCGGACCCTGCAGTTCATGATTTTCTCTCCCTAGCGGTGAGAAAGCGTTTCGGGATTTCGAAAGCCAGTATAGACTTCCTTGAGGAATATAAGTGCAAACCTACTAGAAGGCAATATGAGTCATCTTGGAGAAAATGGGTGGCCTTTTGTCAAGGTGAAGATTCCGCAGGAGATCTTGACAGACTTCTGCTTATCTTTTTTCCCCACCTCCATGGTCAAGGGTTGGCAGCAAACACGATTTCAGCGTGTAAGTCTGCTTTGACAAGACCCATTCTATATGCCTTCCAGGTCGACCTAGGTAACGAGATCTTTAATAAAGTCCCGAAAGCCTGTGCTAGGCTCAGACCTTCAGCACCTCCAAAGCCCATTTCATGGTCTTTAGACAAGTTCTTCATTTCGCTTCTCTGTTGAGCAATGAAGAGTGTGCGTTAAAGGATTTGACACAAAAAGTTATTTTCCTATTTTGCACTCGCGTCCGGGGCCAGGGTTAGTGAGATTGTAGCCTCTCGAGAGAGGCAGGTCGTGTTCAGTTCCTGGATGGGGAAGAACTGAACCTGTTTCCGGATCCTACGTTTCTCGCCAAGAATGAGTTACCCACCAACAGGTGGGGTCCCTGGAGAATCTGCCCTCTGAAAGAAGATGCATCTCTATGTCCAGTAGAATGCCTAAAGGTCTATCTTCATAGAACTTCAGACTTCAAGGGTGGTCAACTATTCAGGGGAGAAACATCAGGCTCAAATTTATCTCTGAATCAACTCAGAGCGAAAATCACATATTTTATTCGCAGAGCGGATCCTGACAATACACCCGCAGGTCACGATCCGAGGAAAGTTGCCTCATTCTTAAATTTCTTTAATTGTATGGATTTTGAACATCTCCGTTCATACACTGGCTGGAAGTCTTCCAGAGTGTTCTTTCGCCACTATGCGAAGCAAGTAGAGGAACTAAAAGAGATCTGTGGTAGCAGTGGGTCGCGGTGTTAACCCTACTGTTTAACTCTGCGAGGAACAGTGGTCTTAATTGGGACGATTAATTCCAGGGTGAGTGTGTAGTTACATACTGTACTACAAACTAAGTGAGGGCACTGTGTTGCCCATCCAGACTGTTCCATTTCCGAAGGTGAACCTAGCATAAGTGCAGACATGTGTGCCGAGCGTTTCTAACGCTAATGTCATTGATTTGTAATACAGGCTTTTATGACTTTGATACCTCGGTATCTTGAAAGTGGCATCTAATGTTTTTTTCTTTCAGACAAACAAGCTCTGTTTACTATCATACTTATGCTTAAAGTTTTAGGTTATCCTCTTCTTATATATATATATATATATATATATATATATATATATATATATATATATATATATATATAATTGTGGTTAACCTGTCTATTTATTGCCTGTCAATAATCTGGTTCTTGAGTACCTTGCGTCTCCTTCACCTGTGTCAATTTATTGGTATAATTGAGCATTCATTCTATGTACCTTATCTGGGATAATTCTAATAGAATTGTTCCTTTATGCAAGCTATGTTGCATTGGTTTTCCTCCTATGCGGATATAAAACCTTTGTCCAATACAAGTATTGTGCGGAAAACTGGTCGATATTTCATATTGACGCAGTGGTCCTTTACAAACTATGCTTTACTTAATATAGGGCGAGACCACTATATTAGCTTGCCTGGTATTCATACATAGATATATGTACTCTTTGAGACTTTTCCAGAGTCTAGTAGGACTCTTCCCTGTAGGGGGCAGGAAGCTCTAACATAGTTTATAGTTAGTTGAAAAGATGTATAACGGTAACATCTTAGGTCTCTAGGTCTAGTCGACCGGGAAAAAATTACCTCCGGGGAGTACGGCACGTTCTGAGAATCCACAGATACAGTAATGCTCTGGTACACTTCCATCAGGACGACATGGCTTGAGCCCAAAAAACGGATTTTGAGCGAAGCGAAAAATCTATTTTTGGGTGAGATGGCCATGTTGTCCTGATGGACCCGCCCTTGCCTTTCTAAGAAAGGGCTGTAGGACCCCTCCCTACATACAGTATCTGTAGCACCTCGTGTACGCTACAAGGAATACAGATGGCGCCAGGATTGGCGCCAGGCACGCATACGAATCGGGGGATAGGGAAGCCTTGGGAGCGGCTCCCCCTTTTTCTTTCCTGAATTCGTATCTCGTCAATCACCTCTTACCAGACGAAATCTCTGTCCATGATGTAGATTGCCATGTGACGTGTCTAGAATACGTCCTCTGATATGTCGCGATATCCCTTTCACGAGGGATACTCGCTCCAGGAGTTAGAATTCTGGTACCTTAAGGTAAATTCTCTGGGAATATCGCCGTAGTTGTAATATACCCTAGGAAGCTACCCTATAGGAACTTCCATCAGGACGACATGGCCATCTCACCCAAAAATAGATTTTTCGCTTCGCTCAAAATCCGTTATATATATATATATATATATATATATATATATATATATATATATATATATATATATATATATATATATATATATATATATATATATATATATATACATATATATACATGTATATATACATATATAGTATATATATATGTATATATATATATATATATATATATATATATATATATATATATATATATATATATATATATGTATATAAATAGGATTCTTTTAGAAGCTACATATCAGAAGGGCGACGAACAAAAGAGTCCCCAAAAAAATCTTAATGGGTGACATATCAAAACAGATTTAAGGGATGATATGATTTTCCTCCTAACAATGATCGCTTAAAGTCTGTCTGATAAGAAGGCTGCATAAAATACGATAGAAATATAGTATAATGATATTTAACCTGCTATTTTTAAAATATAGGCTACAATTAAATATAGGAAGTAACGTTTATTAACTCTGTCATCATTAAATACTAAAAAATACACAAAACACTTATTTATTAAATGGTGAACAAGATAAAAAAAAAAACTCGTAAATTTCACCAACATCGTCGTCATTAGGATGACTATTGCAATAACTAAAAAGTAAGTTATGAGCAATTCCTTGAATAAAACCATTTAACAAGACAGCTTTTGTGTTCATTAAAGCAGTTACCAGAATACTTTCCCTTTGAATTTACTTCCACCGTCTTTTCCTCAGATAAATACCTGAAGTTATTACTTTATTGATCTGTGTGTTGGTGTTCTATTATAAATTCTCGGATCATCCAGTAAACTCCCATATGGTACCGTTCAAGGACTGTTTCCAATCTCGTGTGCTAACCTCTGGAGTATTGTTTTTCTTTTTTTCGGAGATTGTCTTTTTGCAGGGGATAAATGCTCACCACACTTGGACTGAATCGTTGGGATGGCATACTTGGTTTTGTCGCGATCTTCCTCTACGCTACTTCACGATGTTATGGGTCTACGTAGGACACACACACCTATATATATATATATATATATATATATATATATATATATATATATATATATATATATATATAT